>NW_027411977.1:24367300-24574830 GCF_047663935.1 Musca autumnalis
CTAGGGTAATTTAAGGCCAAAGGCGTGGAGTTTTTAAGAATATTTTTCTAGGGTAATTTAAGGCCAAAGGCGTGGAGTTTTTAAGAATATTTTTCTAGGGTAACTTAAGGCCAAAGGCGTGGAGTTTTTAAGAATATTTTTCTAGGGTAATTTAAGGCCAAAGGCGTGGAGTTTTTAAGAATATTTTTCTAAGGTAACTTAAGGCCAAAGGCGTGGAGTTTTTAAGAATATTTTTCTAAGGTAACTTAAGGCCAAAGGCGTGGAGTTTTTAAGAATATTTTTCTAAGGTAACTTAAGGCCAAAGGCGTGGAGTTTTTAAGAATATTTTTCTAGGGTAACTTAAGGCCAAAGGCGTGGAGTTTTTAAGAATATTTTTCTAGGGTAACTTAAGGCCAAAGGCGTGGAGTTTTTAACAATATTTTTCTAAGGTAACTTAAGGCCAAAGGCGTGGAGTTTTTAAGAATATTTTTCCAAGGTAACTTAAGGCCAAAGGCGTGGAGTTTTTAAGAATATTTTTCCAAGGTAACTTAAGGCCAAAGGCGTGGAGTTTTTAAGAATATTTTTCCAAGGTAACTTAAGGCCAAAGGCGTGGAGTTTTTAAGAATATTTTTCCAAGGTAACTTAAGGCCAAAGGCGTGGAGTTTTTAAGAATATTTTCCCAAGGTAACTTAAGGCCAAAGGCGTGGAGTTTTTAAGAATATTTTTCCAAGGTAACTTAAGGCCAAAGGCGTGGAGTTTTTAAGAATATTTTTCCAAGGTAACTTAAGGCCAAAGGCGTGGAGTTTTTAAGAATATTTTTCCAAGGTAACTTAAGGCCAAAGGCGTGGAGTTTTTAAGAATATTTTTCCAAGGTAACTTAAGGCCAAAGGCGTGGAGTTTTTAAGAATATTTTTCCAAGGTAACTTAAGGCCAAAGGCGTGGAGTTTTTAAGAATATTTTTCCAAGGTAACTTAAGGCCAAAGGCGTGGAGTTTTTAAGAATATTTTTCCAAGGTAACTTAAGGCCAAAGGCGTGGAGTTTTTAAGAATATTTTTCCAAGGTAACTTAAGGCCAAAGGCGTGGAGTTTTTAAGAATATTTTTCCAAGGTAACTTAAGGCCAAAGGCGTGGAGTTTTTAAGAATATTTTTCCAAGGTAACTTAAGGCCAAAGGCGTGGAGTTTTTAAGAATATTTTTCCAAGGTAACTTAAGGCCAAAGGCGTGGAGTTTTTAAGAATATTTTTCCAAGGTAACTTAAGGCCAAAGGCGTGGAGTTTTTAAGAATATTTTTCCAAGGTAACTTAAGGCCAAAGGCGTGGAGTTTTTAAGAATATTTTTCCAAGGTAACTTAAGGCCAAAGGCGTGGAGTTTTTAAGAATATTTTTCCAAGGTAACTTAAGGCCAAAGGCGTGGAGTTTTTAAGAATATTTTTCCAAGGTAACTTAAGGCCAAAGGCGTGGAGTTTTTAAGAATATTTTTCCAAGGTAACTTAAGGCCAAAGGCGTGGAGTTTTTAAGAATATTTTTCCAAGGTAACTTAAGGCCAAAGGCGTGGAGTTTTTAAGAATATTTTTCCAAGGTAACTTAAGGCCAAAGGCGTGGAGTTTTTAAGAATATTTTGCCAAGGTAACTTAAGGCCAAAGGCGTGGAGTTTTTAAGAATATTTTTCCAAGGTAACTTAAGGCCAAAGGCGTGGAGTTTTTAACAATATTTTTCCAAGGTAACTTAAGGCCAAAGGCGTGGAGTTTTTAAGAATATTTTTCCAAGGTAACTTAAGGCCAAAGGCGTGGAGTTTTTAAGAATATTTTTCCAAGGTAACTTAAGGCCAAAGGCGTGGAGTTTTTAAGAATATTTTTCCAAGGTAACTTAAGGCCAAAGGCGTGGAGTTTTTAAGAATATTTTTCCAAGGTAACTTAAGGCCAAAGGCGTGGAGTTTTTAAGAATATTTTTCCAAGATAACTTAAGGCCAAAGGCGTGGAGTTTTTAAGAATATTTTTCCAAGGTAACTTAAGGCCAAAGGCGTGGAGTTTTTAAGAATATTTTTCCAAGGTAACTTAAGGCCAAAGGCGTGGAGTTTTTAAGAATATTTTTCCAAGGTAACTTAAGGCCAAAGGCGTGGAGTTTTTAAGAATATTTTTCCAAGGTAACTTAAGGCCAAAGGCGTGGAGTTTTTAAGAATATTTTTCCAAGGTAACTTAAGGCCAAAGGCGTGGAGTTTTTAAGAATATTTTTCCAAGGTAACTTAAGGCCAAAGGCGTGGAGTTTTTAAGAATATTTTTCCAAGGTAACTTAAGGCCAAAGGCGTGGAGTTTTTAAGAATATTTTTCCAAGGTAACTTAAGGCCAAAGGCGTGGAGTTTTTAAGAATATTTTTCTAAGGTAACTTAAGGCCAAAGGCGTGTAATTTTTAAGAATATTTTTCTAAGGTAACTTAAGGCCAAAGGCGTGGAGTTTTTAAGAATATTTTTCTAAGGTAACTTAAGGCCAAAGGCGTGGAGTTTTTAAGAATATTCTTCTAAGGTAACTTAAGGCCAAAGGCGTGGAGTTTTTAAGAATATTCTTCTAAGGTAACTTAAGGCCAAAGGCGTGGAGTTTTTAAGAATATTCTTCTAAGGTAACTTAAGGCCAAAGGCGTGGAGTTTTTAAGAATATTCTTCTAAGGTAACTTAAGGCCAAAGGCGTGGAGTTTTTAAGAATATTCTTCTAAGGTAACTTAAGGCCAAAGGCGTGGAGTTTTTAAGAATATTCTTCTAGGGTAACTTAAGGCCAAAGGCGTGGAGTTTTTAAGAATATTTTTCTAGGGTAATTTAAGGCCAAAGGCGTGGAGTTTTTAAGAATATTTTTCTAGGGTAACTTAAGGCCAAAGGCGTGGAGTTTTTAAGAATATTTTTCTAAGGTAACTTAAGGCCAAAGGCGTGGAGTTTTTAAGAATATTTTTCTAAGGTAACTTAAGGCCAAAGGCGTGGAGTTTTTAAGAATATTTTTCTAAGGTAACTTAAGGCCAAAGGCGTGGAGTTTTTAAGAATATTTTTCTAAGGTAACTTAAGGCCAAAGGCGTGGAGTTTTTAAGAATATTTTTCTAAAGGTCTTACATGGAGAGAAGTTTTTTTTTTTTTTTTTTGAAAATAGAAGAAGTTATCTTCAAGATCTGCTTGGGTTTTTTTGCTTATAACCAAAGTAAATAAATGTTGTCGTCTTAAACAAAACTCATTCCTCAGTTCTCTCCTTATTCCTGTGTTTCCCTCTCATTTCAACCATCCTCAACACTTAATAATCCTTAATTTCCGAACTACGTGTTTAAATACTTTTTTGCAGACAAATTACATTTTAAAATAATGAAAATCCTCTAGACACACACACGCACGTGCGCTTAATGCAACAAAGCCACGTACAAAATGACCACGAGCAAGCCAAATGCAAGCAGGAGGTGAAGCAGGGCAGACTAGCAGTCCACAATCCACCAAACGAACCATACAAACAACCGCAACAGAAGAAAGATCTTTACGTCAACCGACGTAACCAGAAACTGCAGACATTAACATAATAACCTGTAAAGAAGAATTTGCATTTGTGTGCATTATGAAGTTGGTTTTGTGTCATTCGGCAACAGTAACACCGTCAACACTTTCATGTCGTTAACCCCTCCCACTTATGATGACCCATGACTAAATGATAATGGCGATGTGATGATGACTGTTCCATAATTTAAAATAAAATTTGAAATGGTTGGGGAAAAATTAAAGACGTGAGTCATTGAAGATTATTGCTTGATAGGTGGCAGGGAGGTGGATGTGGGAGGGGGTTTCCATTTTTATTCCCTTTTTCACAATCATCATCATTGTCCTCATCAACTTTAGTGTCGCATGGTCAGACACCATCTATGAATGGCAAATAATTGCAATCATTTTGCCAGGTTTATTTTGCATGATAGAACTAAATATTCGACCATGGTGTTTGGACGGTCTTTGGGTATTAGATGGGCAACAACATGAACAAGAAGAAAAAAAAAACAAGGTACCAACACTCATATCCTGCTACAAAGATAGTAGCAAAGTCTCTTCGTTTATAACTGATTGGCATGCCAGGTGTATTTACCATTGCACCACAAATGAATAAGGAAGGAATGTGGAAGCAAGAGCAGGAACCGGAGCTGGAGAAGAGGCTCTGGATGTCGTTATACATCATGCAAACTATCACACTTTGGGGATCTATTTTCATCCTACAGTAGTTGTGTATGTGTGCGTAGTTTTTCTTTCTACTTTTCTGTGTTCAATGCTTCCACATTGCAGGCACATTGTGAAAATAGACACCAAATACTATGGAATATCCGGTTCTATTCTATAGACAAAAATAATCTTTAGAGCAAATATTTATTGTTCTGGCATTTATTTGTGTTTGCCACAAATGTTTATTTAGCTATAATTGTTTGTGTGCGAGTGAGAGCGTGAGTGGAATGGTGTGTGCATAGGTTTTCCTTTACCAACTCTGCTCATCTTAAAGTTTTCAATAGTATTGTGGTTACCAGATATGGTAATGATTTGTTGGTCAAATAGGTAAGTTCCGAAGGGTTGTAGAAGAAAACTAAACATCTTTTTTAAATATCTTTATATGGTGTTTTCTATCGATCAGTTCTATCGGAGAGATTTGGGGATTTTTCCCGGCTAGTTGCCGTAAATTCTGGTATAAGGCATTTCGGTAACATAATTCAGGGTATGTTCGTAAAAGTGGGTATTTTATTGCCAGACGACAGAAGGGCTCGTAAGGATCTTCAATGGGATGGCTACAAATGGCTGTTGAATGTATTATTAACCTTACAAAAAGTGTTGCTCTCGATATCAAACCAGAAAACATTGAAGATGCTTATTTTGTTGGTGGCGAAAGAAACAAAACAAATCAAAAGAAATCAGCTGTTGTCAAATTTACTGACAGAGCAAGTAAGGAGAAATTAATGGCCGTTAAACCAAAACTAAGAGAAAATGAAAAAACAAAAACCGTGTTTGTAAATGATTTTCTCAGTAAAGAGACATTGGCATTGTTTAATTATGCCAAAGCCATTAAAGAAGTTGGGTATAAATTCGTATTTGTCAAAAATGGAAGAATCCTATATAAAAGAAATGAAGATTCCAGGCCACAAGTCATTCGTTCAGAAGAAGATGTGGATACAATTTTGCTCAATGCAACAACAACTCGCCGGTTTTCACAAAGCTCTCGTCCACCCAGAAAATTGATTCCTCTTGATGAAGATGTTGATGATGAAGGCAGTGAAGAAGAAGAACAGATGTATGCTTCTCCAACCAACAAATAACATTTTGGAATTATATTGTATGTTTTTGCTATTTTATTATACTTTTTTCAATTATGAATGAAAATCATTATTTTAATAATATATCCAATTTTAATACTCATCTTTTGAATTTAAAAAATACTTATGTAAATATTATAAGTGTAAACGTTAGAAGCATCTCTTCAATGAAAAAATTTAACAAGTTTAAAAGCTTAATTAGTTCTTTTTTAAATACTCCTGATATAATTGCTGTTCAGGAAACGTGGTTTCTTAATAGCCTAGCACATATATATTCCATTCCTGGTTTTACAAATGTTCACTGCTGTAGAAATGACGGTTATGGAGGAACGTCACTATATATTAGTGACAAATATAAATTTTCAGTTGAACGTTGTCAAAGCTTGAATTTTTTGGATTTTATTGAATTGACATTTGATAACTTGAAAGTTGATAAGAAACCCTTGAAATTAATATCGTTTTATCGTTCGCAAAAATGTTCAGTTTCAAATTTTCTGTCAACAATTGAAGATATCCTGAGTAGAATTAGCAATACATCGGTTGTGTTGCTCGGAGATACAAATTTGGATCAACATAGATCTAGTCAGTTTGATGATTTAAAACACTTATGTTTAAATTATGATGTTCATAACTGCCATGATTTAGTAACCAGGCCAATATCGAATACTTCCATTGATCATGTTTTCAGCAACATATTTGGTCGTATATGTGTTGATTCTGTTCAATCTGACATCACAGATCATAACATAATCTGTTGTAAAATAAAAGTGCAAAATGTACAGTCTAAATTTGTTGAGAAGGTAAAGAAATCTTGCAATATCCCTAAAGTCAAACAGTATTTACAAAATAATCCTATTTCTAGCATAAATTTAGATAATTGTAATGATTATGCAGCAGATTTTTTAGATAGACTTTCAACTGCTATTTCTTTTGGAATGACTGAAACTAAAACTAATAAACTTTTAAGGTTTGAGATTTCGCCTTGGATAACTGAAAACTTGCAAAAGCTAATATTATATAAAGAAAAAATACTCGTGAAGAGAAGAAAAATGAAAAAGGATATTTATAACGTGTTATTAAAAAAACTAAGTAAAGTTATTCGGATTGCATCCAGGCAATTACGACGGAATTATTATAATGATGAATTAGTGAAAACAAATGGAAATACTCATAAGACTTGGAATTTTTTAAACTCTGTCCTAGGGCGGATTGATAAATCTGAAATTAATTTACTTTCTCCAAATGGAATAAAAGTTGGTAACCCACAACATAAAGCTAATATGCTTAATGATTATTTTGTGAGCTCAGTTGAAGAAATAAGAAGTAAAATTCAAAGAAGACCGATGGATTCATGCAATGGATTATTCACCCTATGTCAAACTCAAAGTAGATTCAGGTTAGACCTGGTGAGTGAATCTGAAGTGAGAGAGATTATTATGGGGTTAAAATGTAATGTTTCCCCTGGGTATGATAATATAAATGCCAGTACTTTGGTGGAAGTGAGAGATTATGTAGCACCAACATTAGTTCGCATCTTTAATAATGTTATACAAACGGCAAAATATCCAGATAGCTTAAAAATAAATAAGGTCATCCCTATACAGAAAATTAAGCAAGCATCATTACTTGAACATTATCGTCCTATTTCAATATTGTCTGTAATAGATAAAATTTTTGAAAAAATTGTTCACAAAAAATTATCTACGTATTTTGATGATAACAGATTTATGTACAAATATCAATTTGGCTTTAAGAAAGGATGTGGGACTGAAGAAGCAGTTCTAAATGTAGTCAATTTTGTATGTAGTAGCATAGATGAAGGATATAGTGGCGTTGCGGGGCTTTTCTTGGATTTCTCAAAAGCTTTTGATATTGTAGACCATAATATCTTATTGAGAAAGTTACAATATTACGGTGTATGTGGAAAGGAGTTGTTGCTTTTTAAGAGTTATTTAACCAACAGGAAGCAGTATGTTGTAGTTTCTGGAGAAAATAGTGAAATGACTGATGTTCAATCGGGTGTACCCCAAGGTAGTTGTCTAGGCCCATTATTATTCTCTATATATTTAAATGACATAGCCAATTTACCGTTAGCTGGACGTTTGGTCATGTTTGCAGATGATGTTAGTATATTTTATCCTTATAAACAAGGTCTTCCATTAAAGATGACCATGGAACGTGATGTGTCGATACTTATTGAATATGTTCGACTAAACAGGATGTGTCTTAATGTTAATAAAACAAAATTAATAAGATTTAGACCACTGTCATATCATAATAATAATTCATTTACCATACATGTTGATGGAAATGTGATAAATGAGGTTAATAATGTAAAGTATTTGGGTGTCAACTTGCAAAGTAACCTCAATTGGGACAAGCAAATAGATTATATAAAAAGTAAGATAGCTCCTGCTGTTGGGATTTTATATAAAATGAAGTACGTTCTAGACACAAAAACAAAACTTATTATATATCAATCACTTATTCAAAGTCATATCAATTATTTAACAATCATTTATGGATTTAAGAGTACAAATGCATTAAAAAAATTGCAATCCATGCAAAACAAAGCATTGAAAATTGTGTTTAACCTGCCGATTACTTTCCCCACAATAAGTCTATACAGTGACATATGTAAAACAGTTTTTCCGGTATATGCTTTGTACCAATACCAAACACTAGTATACGTGTTTAAGTCATTGAAAAACATTGGCTACAGTACAATACAGTTCGTGCAAAACCTAACGGTCATAAATACGAGAAATCGAAACAATTTAAGAATTCCTAGATGTAGATTGGAAATGACTAAGCAGCGGATAACATATCTAGGAAGTAGTTTGTTTAACAGCCTACCAAATTATATAAAAAATTCGGAATCGTTATCAATATTCAAGAGAAACTTAAAAATATATATAATGTCTTCACTAGAGATGCTTCTAAATTAACATATTGAACTTAAAAATATTGAAATTAACATATTGAACTTAAAGTAACATTAATTAAAATACTTATAGTGAATTTGTACTAAATTGCCAGCTTGCCTCAACTAGGCCTATATGGCGCTGAGGCCACATTATTATTGTTATGTAATTTCACTGATTCAAATATAAGTAAATAAAAAAAAAAAAAAAAAAAAAAAAAAAAAACCTTCTAGGCAGGGGACAGATGACCTTCTATGCGGACTTCTATATTTAATATTTTTTTTTTCATATTTTATATTTTATAAAAAAAATATTTTTTATATTTTATTTTTTCTATTTTATAAAAAAATATTTTTATTTGTTTTGTTTTAGCTGAAGATTCAATCATATGATTGCTTATGTGTGGAGTATTCCCCCATTGGCTTAACTTCATCATTACTTTCTTTGCTGATGTTATTTCAACTTAACAGAAATCGATGATTTCTTAGTTGAATTGTGCTGTCAGCTTACAAATATTTTGTTCTGGTGTTTTTTTTGGGAAAGCCGAAAAGTGAGCATCATTCTCATTAACATGAGAATACTCGATGCTTAAAGAGTTCAGGTTTTCAATAAAAAATCATCATTTCAAAAATTGATAATTCCCTTCGCCGGGATGAAATCATGATACTGGTAGCGATCAGTAAGGATAGGAGTAGGAACAAGGTCCTCAAGTCCCTGGCCAGCAGCATTTAAATTCAAGAAGTTAGACTGACTCCCACCCCTCTAATCCGGAAATACATTTTGGAACTTACTTACTTAGCTGGCCCATTACAGAACATTTGTTCCATAGACCGAACTAAGAAAAGATCTCCAATTCTCTCTGTTTTCACCTTTTCATTTCTTCATCCACTTGTATGCTCCATCGAAGCTTACGCCTCCCGATTCTACGTGCACCGCCATGTGGCATGTATTCATACGCCTTTTTAGCGGGTTCATCATCGTTCATTCTTCTGATATGGCCTAGCCAACGCAATCGTTGCATCTCGATACGTTTAACTATATTCATGTCTTTGTATAGCTGGTATAGCTCGTGGTTCATACAACGTCGATATTCACCGTCAACGCAAATTGATCCGTAGATCTTTCGAAGAATTTTCCTCTCAAACACCGAACTTTTCATCTTTCAAATGCAATTTTTATTTTTTTTTGTCCAGAGCCTCTTTGGTAATCCATTACTTACTTACTTACTTAGCTGGCCAATTACAAAACATTTGTTCCATAGACCGAACTAAGAAAAGATCTCCATTCCTCTCTGTTTTTCGCTTCGCTTTTTGGAATAGCGTGCCTTTTCATTTTTTCATCCACTTGTATGCTCCATCGGAACTTAGGCCTGCCGATTCTGTGTGCACCGCCATGTGGCATGTATTCATACGCCTTTTTAGCGGGTTCAACATCGTTCATTCTTATGATATGGCCTAGCCAACGCAATCTGTGCATCTCGATACGTTTAACTAAAATCATGTCTTTGTATAGCTTATATAGCTCGTGGTTCATACGACGTCGATATTCACCGTCAACGCAAATCGACCCGTAGATCTTTCGTAGAATTTTTCTCTCGAACACACCAAGCACTGCCTTATCTGCTTGCGCAAGTACCCATGCTTCGGAGCCATACATTAGCACGGGTAGTATCAGCGTTTTGTATAGTGTTATTTTTGTTTGACGAGATGTGGCTTTGTTTTTAAACTGCTTACTTAAACCATAGTAGCATCTGTTGGCCAATACAATTCTTCTTCTTATTTCACAACTGATGTTGTTTGTGGTGTTTATGGCAGTGCCGAGGTAGACGAAGTCTTTAACTACCTCAAAATTATAGGTACCAACTTCCACAGTTGGTCCGAGCTCTATGGACGCTTTGCGCATCGGCACCATCAATTTGGTGTTTTCGCCGTTTACCGCCAGACCCACTTTCGCAGATTCTGCTTCGACCTTCCTAAAGGTATCAGTTACTTCCTTTACTGATCGTCCTATGATGTCTATGTCATCAGCATAGGCAAGTAACATGTGGCTATTAGTGTAAATTGTGCCATTTCTTTTGACATTTGCATCTCGTATTACCTTTTCCAGCAAAATTTTGAATAGGTCGTACGAAAGGCTGTCTCCTTGTCTGAAACCTCTTTTGTTACTGAACTGTTCGGAGAGGTTCTTTGAAATTTTAACTGAGGACCTATTATCAGTTAAAGTCATTTTACAAAGCCGGATGAGCTTTGCGGGGATACCAAATTCAGACATTGCATGGAATACCTTTGATCGGAGGGGACTGTCGAATGCTGCTTTATAATCGACAAAAAGGTGATATGTGTAGATCTGCATTTCTTGGGTCTTCTCCAGGATTTGCAGCAGGGTAAATATCTGGTCAATGGTGGACTTGCTAGGTCAAAAGGCACATTGGTATGATCCAATTATTTCGTTGACCATTGGCTTTAGTCGTTCGCACAATATCCCTGACACTATCTTATAGGCAATAGGGAGAAGACTAGAGTTGGGCAATCTAGTTCCTGGAGCGGATCGATCTTTCTAGTTCCTTTTCCCAAAAGGAACTAGTTCCTTAATATAGTTCCATGGTTCCAAATAGTTCCGAGACCGATATAGTTTAACGAATCTTTCTCTTTCATCGTTCTTTTCGTTCCAAATAGTTCCGAGAGCGATATAGTTCAACGAATCTTTCTCTTTCATCGTTCTTTTCGTTCCAAATAGTTCCGAGACCGAAATGGTTCAACGAATCTTCCACTATCGTCGCTCTTTTTGTTTCCTTGGTTCCAAAAAATTTCGAGACCGAAATGTCTTCATGGAAAAAAACAACAACGACGAAAGATCGACGTAGGATTTAAATTGAAGGAACGAGAAGAACTAAAGGAACTATATGAACTAAAGGAACTATATAAACGGATGAACTGGATATAGTTCCAATAGTTCCTTGTCCGGAATAGTTCCTTGAAACTAGTTCGCTCCGGAACTACACAACTCTAGAGAAGACTCATGCCCCTATATTTGGAGCATACAGTCTTATCTCCTTTCTTGTGGACGGGACATAGGATGCTCAATTTCCAATTCCTGCCAGATGGTGCTAACTAGCTGATGCATACACCTTATCAGCGTGTCGCCTCCGGTTTTAAACAGCTCGGCTGGTAAGCCATCGGCTCCTGCTGCTTATTATTCTTCAGCCCGTTGATTGCTGTTTTTACCTCATCTTGGCCGGATGGTATACATTCTATACCATCTTCTGGGATTGGATCTGTGCTATCATCGTCTTCGCTACTATTCGATACCAGCAGATTGGAAAAATGTTCCTTCCATATCCTGAGCACGCTATCTGTATCTGTTACCAGATTACCTTGCTGGTCTCTACAGGAGGATGTACCTGTACCAAAGCCATCTGTTTGGTGTTTCACTCTTTGGTAGAATTTTTGGACTTCATTCTGGCTCCTGTACATGTCGATTTTTTCACACTCCCGCTTTTCCATTTCTCTTCTCTCCTTTTTTCCCGATATCTCTCTCGTGCGCTGCGCGTTGCTACTGATTGTAAAGTAGCTCTATATGCCGCGTTTTTTTCTTCGATAGCAGCACGACACTCCTGGTCATACCACGAATTCCTTTGTGGAGGTCTCTGGAATCCAAGTATGGATTTTGCGGCTGTTTGCATGGAGTGGTTAATATTTTGCCATTGCGTTGTTATGTTATCGGGACAAGGAGTGATCGCGTTAAGCAACTGGGCTAGTTGGTTGGAATATGCTGTGGCTATCTGTTGTGTTTGCAGCCTATCGACGTCTAACTTCCGCGTTGTGCCCGTTCGTGCTTTGTTTGCTACGTTTAATCTGGTAAGTACCTTTGCTGAAACAAGGTAGTGGTCCGAATCAATGCTTGCGCCTCGGAACGATCGTACATCCAACACGCTTGATGCATGTCTTCCATCTATCACAATGTGATCAATTTGATTACTTGTTCTTTGATCTGGAGACAGCCAGGTGCCCTTATGAGTATCGAGATGATTAAATCTGGTGCTGCTAACTACCATGTTTTTGCAGCTGCAAAGTCTATCAGCCTCATGCCATTGTCAGATGTTTCACTGTGGATACTGAATTTCCCGATATTCTCCTTTCCAATTTTGGCATTAAAATCGCCTAGAATGATTTTAATGTCATGGGCAGGGCAATGGTCTGTTTCTTCTAAGCGCTCGTATATATCTTTGGTCTGCTCGTCCTTGCCTTCAGTGGGAGCATGAGCGCAAATAAAGCTGATGTTGAAGAACTTGACTTTTATTCGAATTGCAGCAAGTCTTTCATTCACTGGGGTGAAGCTGGATACCAGATGTTTTAGTCTCCGACTAACTACGAATACGCAACCAAACTCATGCTTTACGTCATGGCAGCTATAATACAGTGCGTCACCTTTAGGTGACGTATTTCGTATTTCCTGTATAGCAGTAATATCGGCCTTGTACTTTTCAAGTACGTCTGCCAATGCGAAGACTGCACCTTCTCTATAAAGAGTGCGAACATTCCAGGTGCAAATTCGCAGATCATGGTACTTAAAACGTTTGCGGGGCTCGTCAACTTTAGAGGGATTTGTTTTTCTTTTCTTTCGTTTTTTATAGTAGGCTGTTTTTCTAGGGGAGGTTAGTAACCCTCCCATAGACGCCGAAACCCAAGTTTTTAACGTTCTTATAGGTGAACGCGCGGCACATGTTAGCTCACTACCTTTAACGGGTGTTAAAGGCAGTTCCCCAGGTGACACCACGGGAGGTCAGTGTCCACTTGAGATGAAAAAGGGACCAAGATTAATCCTGGGCTTTGTCATGTTAAAACCGGTCAGGACCGTTCCTTGGTATCTTCCATCCCCTACGTAACATTTTGGAACTAATGGTTGAAACAATGTGTGGCAACTCTTCAGAAAACTCAATTGTTTTCCAAACACTAATCGAGAAACAATTCCAATGTTCTGATTTGGTTCACCAAACCAAGAGATAGAGAAAGTGAGAGACGAACCGAGGGAAAACAAAGTAAAATATCCGTTTAAAGGAAGTCAAGGGGGGGGGGGGAAGGAAGGAAAAACAACTTCAATCGTTCTTGGTATGCAACAATTGACAAAGACCGAAACAGTTACGAGATAAAAGGTAACATCGGTTATTGGTCTGGTAGTAGTTGCATTGTATAGCTTTAAATAATAATATGAACATGGAGAAGAAGAAGAAGTAGAGGACGAACAAGAACAACAGTAATAATAACAATAAATTGACAACAGCAACAATTGCTAGAAAACATTTGTATTCCGGTAAAGCAGAAAAAAAAGAAGAAACACATAAAGTTGGTTGTTTGGTGATGATGATGACAATACATACTGATGAGAATGTGAATGGGAATGATAGGAACTTAACCGTAATAAATGTACTGAAGAGAATAGAAGAAGTTTATGAATTTGAAGTAGTGTAAAACACACAGACACACTAACACACATAGAAAATATAATAATAACAGCAGCAACAATAACGACAAGTGGAGAAAAATAAAAACATAACAAAAACCTGGAGATAAAAGGCACACTTGTCACTAGAGAATGTAGTATGTATTTGGAAACAGCTATCTATGCTGCTTAAACAATATGTGTATGTATGTTCATTGGTGGCAATATGTTATGTCCACAGATGAACGTGTTGTATTGAGAACAAACATTTTATTCACATAATTCAACACTTTAAACGAGGGTAAACAATTCTCAGATCACGTTCAGGGAATAAAATTATTTTCCATTAGAATTTCGTTCGAAGTTTTGAAACGAACCACAAACAAACGGCATTGACACGATAATCCTATGCCAGATAGAGAATGTCAAAATGAGCTGCAAATGTGAATGGAAATGCCACTACAATACACAAGTGAACCCATTTTACTGGTATTCCCCTGCGCAGGGAGTGATAGAAGGTCTTAGAGGACCTTTATATGGGCATCTGTCCATAGTAGACCTTTGAAAGGTAAGCTGTCCATAGAATACCTGTAGAAAGACTTCTGTCCATTGGAAATGCCACTACAATACACAAGTGAACCGATGTTACAGGTATTCCCTTGCTCAGGGAGTGATAGAAGGTCTTATGTTCGTAGAGGACTTTTATGTGGGCTTCTGTCAATAGTAGACCTTTAAATGATATTCTGTCCATAGAATACCTGTAGAAAGAATTCTGTCCATAGAATACCTGCAGAAAGAATTCTGTCGATTTGGTCCAAACTTTATACATCGTAATATTTCTTCCAAACGTAGGTAATGTTCGGAGGTGGACTATACCTCCTTCTCCACAACAAATGTGGATTTTAAAGGTTATTCAAAAATTTTTACAGAAAGTACAGAAGATCTACCAAAGGTCTTCTGGGCACAAAAGAAATTGTAAATGTCATCAAGCTACGGAAGACCTAAGGGTATTCCATAGATACAAGACCTACGGGTAGTCTATAGACACAAGATATACGGGTATTCTATAGACGGAAGACCTAAGGGTCTTCTATTGACACGAGACATTCTAAGGGTCTGCTAGGGACAAAAGACCTTCTAATGGTCTTCTATAGATAGAAGACCTTCTAAAGGTCTTCTAGGGACATAATACCTTCCAAAGCTCTTCTAAGGACCGAAAACCTTCTAAATCTCTTCTAAGAACAGAAGACTTTGTGAAGGTCCTCTATGAACAGAAGGCCTTCTAAAGGTATTTTATGGTCAGAACACATTCTAAAAGTCTTCTATGGACAGAACACCTTCTAAAGGTATTTTATAGGAAGGAGACCTTCTTAGGGTATTCTATGGACAGAACACAGTGTACAAGTCTTCTATAGACGGAATACCTTTTAAAGGTCCTCTATTGATAGGAGACCGTCTAAAGGTTTTCTAGGGACAGATGATCTTCTAAAAGTCCTCTATGGATGGAAGATCTTTTATACGTCCTCAATGGACAGAAGCCCTCCTAAAGGTCCTCTATGACAGAAAACCCTCTAAAATGCTTCTATGTACGGAAGACCTAAGGTCTTCTTAGAAGGTATTCTATAGACAGATTAACTTCTAAAGGTACTTTTAAGGACAGAACACATTCTAAAGGTCTCTTATAGACGGAAGACCTTCTAAAGGTCCTCTATAGATAAAGTTTTTCTAAAGGTTTTCCAGGGACAGAAGACCTTCTAAAAGTCTTCTATGGTCCTCTATGAAAAGAAGACCCTCTAAAGGAATTTTTGGGAAAGGCCGTCTATGGACAGAAGACCTTTTAAGGATCCTCTATGGAGAGAAAACCTTGTAAAGGTCTTCTATGACAGAAGACCCTCTAAAGTTCTTCTATTTACAGAAGAGCTTCTAAAGGTCCTCCTGGAAACGAAGACATTCCAAAGATTTTCTAGGGGCAGAATACCGTCTAAAGGTATTCTGTGGACATAAGTCTTTCAACAGGTATTCCATGAACAGAACCCTTAAAAAGGTTCTGTGTGAACATAAGACCTTCTATAGGCTTCCTAGGGACACTACATCTTCTAAAGGTCTTCTATGGACGAAACACCATCTAAAGGCCTTCTATGCACAGAAGAACTTCTAAGGGTTTTCTATGAACGGAGGACCTTCTAAAGGTCTTCTATGGACAAAAAATCTTTTAGAGGTTCTTACACCCTTACAACGTCTTCTGTCCATAGTAGCTCCTAAGAAGGACAGAAGACCTTTTTAGAGGTTTTCCGGTTTTCCATGGACTGAAGACCGTTTAAAGGTCTTCCATGGGCCTAACACCTTCCAAGGGTCCTATATGGACGGAACAAACTAAGGATCTTCTCTGAACGTCTTCTAAAGACAGAAGACCTTCTATAGGTCTTCTATAGACCGAAGATCTTCTAAAGGTCATCTATAGACAGAAGACCTTCTAAAGGTCATCTATGGACAGAATACCTTCTAAAGGTCATCTATGGACAGAATACCTTCTAAAGGTCTTCTATAGACAGAAGACCTTCTAAAGGTCTTCTTGGAAACGAAGACCTTCTAATGGTCCTCTATAGACAGAAGACCTTCTACAGGTCTTCTATAGACAGAAGACCTTCTAAAGGTCTTCTATAGACAGAAGACCTCATAAAGTTTTTTTGTAGACAGAAGACCTTCTAAAGGTCTTCTATAGACAGAAGACCTTCTAAAGGTCTTATATGGACAGAAGACCTTTTAAGGATCTTTTATGGAGAGAAACCCTTGTAAAGGTCCTCTATGTCAGAAGATCGTCTAAAGTTTTTCTATGTATAGAAGTCCTTCTAAAGGTCCCCTTGGAAACAAAGACCTTCTAAAGGTCTCTTATAGACAGAAGACCTTCTAAGGATCTTCTATAGACAGAAGTCGTTCTAAAGGTCTTCTATAGACAGAAGGTCTTATGTAGACAGAAGACCTTCTAAAGGTCTTCTGTGGACAGAAGACCTTCTAAAGGTCTTCTATAGACAGAAGACCTTCTAAAGGTCTTCTATAGACAGAACACTTTCTAAAGGTCATCTATAGACGAAAGACCTTCTAAAGGTCTTCTATAGACAGAAGACCTTCTAAAGGTCTTCTATAGACAGAAGACCTTCTAAAGGTCTTCTATAGACAGAAGACCTTCTAAAGGTCTTCTATAGACAGAAGACCTTCTAAAGGTCTTCTATAGACAGCATACCTTCTAAAGGTCTTCTATAGGCAGGAGACCTTCTAAAGGTCTTCTATAGACAGAAGACCTTCTAAAGGTCTTCTGTAGACAGAAAACCTTCTAAAGGTCTTCTATAGACAGAAGACCTTCTAAAGGTCTTCTATAGACAGAAGACCTTCTAAAGTTCTTCTATAGAAAGAAGACCATCTAAAGGTCTGCTGTAGAATGAAGACCTTCTAAAGGTCTTCTATAGACAGAAGACCTCATAGAGGTGTTCTATAGACAGAAGACCTTCTAAAGGTCTTCTATAGACAGAAGACCTTCTAAAGGTCTTCTATAGACAGAAGACCTTCTAAAGGTCTTCTATAGACAGAAGACCTTCTAAAGGTCTTCTATAGACAGAAGACCTTCTAAAGGTCTTCTATAGACAGAAGACCTTCTAAAGGTCTTCTATAGACAGAAGACCTTCTAAAGGTCATCTGTAGACAGAAGACCTCATAAAGGTCTTTTGTAGACAGAAGACCCTTCTAAAGGTCTTCAATAGAAAGAAGACCTTCTAAAGGTCTTTTGTAGACAGAAGACCTTCTAAAGGTCTTCTATGGACAGAAGACCTTCTAAAGGTCTTCTATAGACAGAAGACCCTCTAAAGGTCTTCTATAGACAGAAGACCTCATAAAGGTCTTTTATAGACAGAAGACCTCATAAAGGTGTTCTATGGACAGAAGACCTTCTAAACGTCTTCTATAGACAGAAGACCTCATAAAGGTCTTTTATAGACAGAAGACCTTCTAAAGGTCTTCTATAGGCAGAAGACCATCTTAAGGTCTTCTATAGGCAGAAGACCATCTTAAGGTCTTCTATAGACAGAAGACCTTCTAAAGGTCTTCTATAGACTGAAGACCTTCTAAAGGTCTTCTATAGACAGAAGACCTTCTAAAAGTCTTCTATATACGGAGGCCCTCATAAAGGCCTTTTATAGACAGAAGACCACATAGACAGAAGACCTTCTAAAGGTCATCTATAGACAGAAGACCTTCTACAGGTCTTCTAAAGACAGAATACCTTCTATAGGTCTTCTATAGACAGAAGACCTTTAAAAGGTCTTCTATAGACAGCAGACCTTCTAAAGGTCATCTATAGACAGAAGACCTTCTTAAGGTCTTCTATAGATAGAATACCTTCTAAAGGTCTTCTATTGACGGAAGACCATCTAAAGGTCTTCTATGGACAGAAGACCTTCTGAAGGTCTTCTATATACAGAAGACCTTCTAAAGGTCTTCTGTAGACGGAAGAGCTTCTAAATGTCTTCTATAGACAGAAGAGCTTCTAAAGGTCTTCTATAGATAGAAAACCTTCTAAGGATCTTCTATGGAAAGAAGACATTCTAAGAGTCTTCCGTGAACGGAATACCCTCTAAGGGTCTTCTATAGACGTACGACCTTCTAAGGACAGAAGACCTTTCATGGACAGAGCACCTTCTGAATGTCTTCTTTAGTCAGACGACCTTTTTTGGGTCTTCCATAGATAGAAGAACTCCTAAGGGTTTTCTATGGATAGATGACCTTCAAAAGGGTTTCTAGAGACTGAAGACCTTCCAGAGGTCATTTATGGACAAAAAACCCTTAAGAGGTCTTTAAGACCCTTATAGGGTCTTCTGTCCATAGTAGATCCTAAGAAAGACGGAAGACTTTTTAGAGGTTTTCCATGGACTGACGACCGTTTAAAGGTTTCCCATGGGCGTAACACCTTCTTAAGGTCTTCCATGGACGGAACACCTTCTAAGCGTCTTCTCTGGAAGTCTTCTATAGACAGAAGACCTTCTAAAGGACTTCTATAGACAGAAGACCTTCTAAAGGTCTTACATAGACAGTACACCTTCTAAAGGTATTCTATAGACAGAGGGCCTTCCAAATGTCTTCTATAGACAGAAAGCCTTCTATAAACAGAATACCTTTTAAGAATCTTCTATGTACAGAAGACCTTCTACGGGGTCTTCTATAGACATAAGACAATCTAAGGATGTTCTAAGAACAGAAGATCATTTTTAGACTGACGACATTCTATGGGTCTTCCATCGACAAAATACCTTCTTAAGGTCTTCTGTGGACAGAACACCTTCTAAAGGTCTTCTATAGATACTGAAGATCTTCTAGACACAGAAAATCTTCTAAAAGTCAGATTTGGCCTTAAAATCTGTGTGTTCTAAAACTCCTACTTCGATGAGGCACATTTTCGATCGTATCAAATTTTATATAAATGTGGACTATGGTAAAATTACAAATAAATTAGCCTCAAATGTACTAAAAATATAACAAATGGTTAGTTCGAAAGTGTGGTTCATGCCTTAAGCATGCTACGTCACAAACACACACTTCCAAAAAAATTTGTGGACATTAACACAACTTCGATTCGACCATATCTATCAAATACATGTACCTACAAAACGAGATGACAAACTTTCTTGGAGCTTCACAAATAGCGGCAACAAAAACAACAACAATAGAAGCAAAAAAAAAAAAAAAAAACAACAAAATATGGTCTGTTTTGCAATGCATTTGGTGAAATGGCTATCGCAAATCTGTAACCAGATACTTTGTTGTTCCATTGCATTGCAAAGAGATAAAAGGACAATGTGCTGCATGCAAAAGTGTTATGTGCGTGTGTGAGTGTTTTTACATTTCACAGATAGATGACGTTCGGTCAGACAAACGGAGAACCAAGACAAAAAAATGCACAAATGTTGGCAATTTTATGGATAAAATATACAATAAAACAAAATATATGGAGGTATGGATGTTGTGGCCGGACCGTAAAGAATAAATCTACATACATACATATGTAGATACAAATATGTGTATGATTGTTTTGTTTGCTTGAATTCTATATATGGATTCTAGAATCCAATTGAAGGAGTATGTAAAAACAAAAAACTGATTGCATATTGCGTAATTATATTTCATCGATTTAAGGAGACAATGACTAGGACGAGGTCGTTGGATTTTGTGCCAAAAATTGTAAAGAGAGCGAGAGAGAGTTGGTATGGATGCACACATCAGTTTTATATCCAACGTGTGACTCACACAACACAATGGCTTACATTAAATAATATTAATCACACACCCAAGCAGGTCATCTTCCATCGATTGGAAAAGTAAAAACAAATTATGCTTGGCATCAGCAATTTTTCTGAATATCAAGCCAAGTGACCTAGAGCCATTAGTGATAGTCCGAAAATGTCCATAGTATATAATTGAACTAAATTAAATGCAATTTCCATTTCATTTAAAATCCCATAAATCAGCGTCATCACCAACCAACCACCTAAAAGGTAGCACACAAATCCTTTCGCATTAATTTTTAACAAGGGATTTATTTTCGATCGGCAGTAGAGTAATTCGTTGAAGCCATGCCAAAATTGTGTGATGGCTTAATATTAAGATAAAGATAAATTAAGTTTTAAAAGAGTTAAACAGTTGAAATGACATAACCAAATCGTAATGCCTATTATGTGATATATGAAGACACAAAATGTGAACCGGAGGCTATTTATAAAGATGTTAATTTTTGAAAGAGGCTATAAATGAGAGATTTTTATGATTTACAGATTAACTCGTCCATCTGATACTCTTGCGTATTTATACTCCTCCAAAGTTCAATCGAAATGCTAAGTGATTAGCAAACAAAAATACAAACACAACATAGTTAAACTGAATGATCAAAAGAAATATGAGAGAGAATAAAGCAAAAACAATAGAAAAATAAACATGGACAAGTAAGAAAGTATCAGTCAACTGTGCTGACGGAGACATACCCTCAGCCGCAGACCAAAAAAAGCAAACACACTAATTATGCCGTATATAAAATATATCGATTTTGAATCAAGAGTTTCCTTTAAAATCTGTAGGTAACGTAATGTGGGGCTATACCAAATCATCGACATATACCAAACATTTTTATACCCTATACCACAATGTGGAAAAGGGTATTATAATTATTCCCTATACCACAATGTGGAAAAGGGTATTATAAGTTTGTTTTGGTAAAAATTCATGTAACACCGCGAAATATTCGTCGGAGACCCCCAATGTGGTATACCAATCTTCATATCTCGACGAGATAAAGCGATTTTGAGATGTGTGTCCGTCCGTCAGTCCGTCTGTCCATTATAAATTGTAAACACGCTCCAGGCCGCAATTATGGACCGATCGTCACGAAATTTTGTATGGAGGTCGGGTTCAGATCAGAGTAGATCCCTATTCTTATTGGTGATGATCGTGAAATATTTAGCGAGTGAAATGGACCAAAAACATAATATTTATCCAATTTTCTAGAGGCTCTGTAGGTCTCAATAATAGTCCGATCAATGCGTAATTTTAAATAACGTAAGAGTATATCACAAAGGAGAAGCTTGCAATTTAAGATGGCGATCGGATAACATTTAGAGGGTTAAATGGACCAAAACATTTGTGTGAAAATTGTGAAAATTTTTAATATACAGCTTATATCTTAATTCCTGGGAGTGACATTCCGGACAAGTGAGATATACTTGAAAGTGGAACGCTTGACCTTTCAATTGATGCCAATTATGTTGGTGTGCATGATCAGATAACATAGTTACAGCCTAATATATTCCGTTATTTGTTAGTAGTGTAATAATAAACTCGCTAGAAGTCGCAATTATACATCAAAAAAGATGCCTACAATTTTGAATGATGATCTGATATTCTTTAGCGGGTGAAATGGACCATTACTTTTGTATGAAAAATATAAAAATTTTATTCTTGGTCGATATTTAAATTCCTTGAGGACATATATATTTCACAAAGTACCCTACATATGGAAAAAAACTACTGACCTTTTCTCTGATGTTAATTGCAATAAAGTGTTTTGCTAGATAACAGGCCTACTGCCTAATATATAATGGGTTCTGTGTAGAGAACCACATTTTTATCCCATGCTACATATTGTCTCTCCAAAAGTTTATGTAAAAAAAAAAAAAAAAAACATTGTTCCACAACATCCCATACGGGACAAGGGAGACTTCTCTCATATCAATGAGTGCACCCCGATTCATATTAGCTCAATGATATGGGACCTACTGTTTATCGCCGAGTCCGAACGGCGTGTCTAAAGACACCACTTGTAGAGAAGTTTTACAAGGCTGAAATACTCAGGAAATGTCGCCATCATTACTGAGGGGCATTTTGCCACCGTTGAAAAATGTTTGATGTTGCCTGGCCGGGGAATCGAACCACCGACCTTCTGTGTGCAAGGCGGGCGTGCATACCATTGCACCACGGTGGCACCCAAAAGTTTATGTAACACCACGAAATATTCGTGGTATGCCAAAATTCATATCTCGACGAGATAAAGTGATTTAGCGATGTGTGTCCGTCCATTAAAAATTGTAAACAAGCTTAAGGCCGCAATTATGGACAGATTGTAACGAATTTTTTATGGAGCTTGGGTTCGGCCCAGAATAGAAATGATTAGTTTTTGGTGATGATCGTGAAATGTTCAGGGGATGAAATGGACCAAAAACAAAATTATAACCAATTTTGTAGCGGCTCTGTAGGTCAAAATAATAACCCGCAAGATTTTAAACAAAGTTTGAGTTTATGATGAAGAATAAGCGTACAAACCAACGTGAAGATCAGATAATACTTAGCGGGTTAAATGGACTGAAACTTTTGTGTGAAATTGGTAAAAATTTCAATAACGTAGCGGTTAAACAACGGAAGTAGTAGTACTACATAAGTGGGTTTCATTACATTTTAGTTTGTGTGGACTAAATTTTCCTTTCCTGCTACAAAAATGTCTTTGTCATGCTAGATAACTTTTTGGTTTTGGTCATAAGTATTATACATTACATCTCTGATATTTGATAATTAAATGTTCACAATCATTGAAAAGAAGTTACGTGAAGAGCGATTGTCCAGGGATAGTGGTATAGGGAATCCCATGGTCGGCTCCGTCCGACTATAGACTTTTCTTACTTGTTCTTCATAAAGGACTCGAAATATTAAACTGGTTTTAGAGTCATCTTGTGCCGGCAGGGTTTTGGAGCTTTTGGACCATTATCTCAGGCAAAAAAAAAAAATTGTACCGTTGTAAATGAGGCCGCTAGAACAACCCACTGAAAAAACAATCAAAACAATGCAAGAGGAGATCTTAAACTTCACTTTTTCCTAGTAAGGTACCCGAAATAGTGGACCGATGTAATCCATATTCCAACCTTATACATGACTGGATGAAATAATACGATGTGCAAAGTCTGCACCAATCAGAAAATCTCTGCGAGGATTATCTTGCGGAATTTCCATTTTGGTCGATGCCGTCAGGAAGTATGTACTTGCGCAAGAAAAAAAAATGGTAAAAAACCGTAGTAAAGAGAGCCGCAAGGACAACCTACTGAAAAAAAATTCAGAGCGATCCGAGAGGAGCTCTTAAACTTCACTTTATCCGAATTTTGTGTGGGTTGCACCCGAAGGAGTGGACGGATATATAACCGGAACGAATAATACGATGTGCGAAGTTTGAACCAAATCAAATGCTTCCTTCAAGAGTTATCGTCCATACGATTTTACAGGAAAATTTTGAACTGGAAGGAGTGGACGGATGTGCCCCATCTTCGAAATTAAATTATGTTTGGTTATACTATGACCATACCCAAAATTTGGTTCGAATTGGTTAATCCGTTCGAGAGTTATCGTGCGCACCAGCCAGCCAGACAGACGGACAGACATGGCTAACCTCCAAATTGTCTGAAACGAATTTCGTCCAAACATGCGTGGGGTCTAAAACCATTATTTCGATGAGGCACATTTTTGGTCGTATCAAAGTTTATATACCCTTTTTAGCCTAAAGGCTGAGGGTATACAAATAGTTACTAAGCGATAGTATATTGTATGCAGTAGTTGCTGTTGGAAAACAGACTTCAACGTTGACTTTGGTACTTAGGATTCATTGTCGAAATAATTGGCAATTATTCATTGAGAATTACCATTAAATAGAAGCATATAATTTAAATTAAAATGCTCTGCTTGAAATATTATAAGGGCACTGCCTATTAATGTAATTTTAAGAAGGCTCTGCCTGAAATTGAATGGGGATTCTTAACTATATATAGAACGTGTCTACGAGAATTAGGTCTATATATCATCTATGCGCTGAGAAATGGATGCCTAAAATATTACCAATATAGACGAGCGAAAAAAAAAACTAGTTACAAAAACAGGGGGTAAGGCCTCAAATATGTTTGAACGAAATCTGTTTCAGACAATTTGGAGTTGATTTAGCCATGTCCGTCTATCTGTCTGTCTGGCTGGCTGGAGCGCACGATATCAAAATTCCAAAATTTGGCTTTCGTAATATTTTGTCCAAACTTAGTTTAAGTTCGAAGATGGGTCATATCGATCCACTTCTTCGGGTACCTTCCCCACAAAAGTTCAGAAATGTTCTTCTTCTTCTTTATTTGCATATCCGTTGTCCGGATGTTAAGCGATCATACATTTTGTTACATTCTTATTGGAAATATTTGTTTTATGTGGAAAGCGATAGTTGTCTGTTTTTAGCTGCTGTAAGAAGACTGAGTTCATCACGGTATCCGGTCCAGTCTTAAATATTTTTTAGCCAGGACAGTTCTCTTCGACCTCTACAACGTCTTCCTTCAACTTGGGATTTGAGAATTATCTGCAGTATCTTATATTTATTGTTCCTCATCAAGTGTCCCAAATAAGAAATTTTTCGGGTTTTGATGGTTTTCATTAACTGTCGTTGTTCATTCATTCTTCTTAAGACTTCGGTATTTGACACTCGATCGGTCCATGGAATTTTGAGCACACGTCGGTATGTCCACATTTCAAAAGCTTCCAGTTTCTTCTCGTCTGCTGATTTTACAGTCCATGTTTCAGCACCGTATAATAGAACTGACCATACATAGCATTTGATAAACCGTTTTTTAAGTTCAATATTGATGTCGTGGCTGTTTAGTACTTTTCTGTACTTGAGAAACGCTTCTCTCGCCATTTCTATCCGACATCTTATTTCTTTAGAAGACTCCCATTGCTCATTTAATTGCACTCCCAAGTAATTGTACGATTTTACTCTCTCTATTTCTGATTCACTGATCTTTAGTGAGGAGTCGTAAACTCGCTATTAAGGAATAAAATTTCATACAAAAACTCAATTTTCGATTTTTCCAATTTTCCGACTTTTCCAGAGAGATTTTCCGTAAAGACCTTCTCCTCGAAAATACGAATAACTGACAAAAAATTGTACAGAAATCGGCCTAGCCGTTCTCATTTTATGAATTACTATACATTTTTTACACCATTTTTATATATATAGATTATAATGGTGAGAGTATACACCCCTGTCGAACACCTTTGGATATTGTTATTTCATCGGATGTTTCACCGGATACTTCTACTGATGCTGTCTGGTTCCAGTAAAGATTTTTTATGCATCTTAGTTCTTTGGGTTCAATGATGTTAGAATTTCAACCAGTTTGTCGTGTCGAACTGTGTCAAATGCCTTTTCGTAGTCTACGAAACAAATAAATATGTCTTTTTGGACATCGCGACACTTCTGGATGAGCACTTGAACACCAAGCAGTGCTTCTCGGTTTCCCATTCCCCTTCTTAAATCCAAATTGGGTTTCTCCCATTGCTGCTTCACATTTAGTGTATATTCTTTTGTGGATTATACGTAGAACAATTTTTAAGGCGTGACTCATTAGACTAATTATTCTATAACACTGTGAACCGAAATTTTGGGGGGTGGAAAATTCCTTTTGGGGATGAAAGCTCTTAGTGAGTATATACAGAACCCAGAAGGACAGATCCGCCGTGAGTCGAACTTTTGAGATATGGCGTGATGAATATTTTGCTGGAGACCCTATAAGACCTCAGATATTAGCGTTATATCTTTGTCCCCTGTTGTTTTAGCTTATGTTTGAGATCACATTTTTTAAGCCAAATCAAATGAGGATTATTTTCGTAGAGCATTTTGACCTTCTATCTCGCTTCCTTCAATGTCCTTTTCGTCCTTTATTTTAAGAGCGACTATAAAAGTACCACAAGATGACGTTTTTCAGCTTCGAAATGTTCTGCAAAAATGTCGGCCAGAAAATTTTAGGTACGGCTCTCATTGACAACTAATCGATTTTGTCGCGTTTTCATAGTCATTTTTTAAATTGACCCCTGTTTGCTCAGAAAAAAACTGTGTTTTATGTTTTTGTATGTTCTGTAACGAATATACAAAAACAAAATATAGTCTTTTTCTGAACAAAAACAGGGTAAATGCACAAAACGACCACGAAAACGCGACAAAATCGATTTGTTGTCAATGAGAGCCGTACCTAAAATTTTCTGGCCGACATTTTTGCATGTAGAGCATTTTGTTATACAGGAGCTAAAACGTCTGTTAATCAGAATATAATCTATTTGATTACGAACCACATTATTTATATGGTCCCGTGGGGATTTCCATGTATATAATCTTCTTGGATGGAGTTGAAATAGTGTATTTGATATTATAAAGTTGTGTTCTTGGCAGAACTGTACAAGTCTATCTCCCCTTTCGTTTCTCTCCCCCAATCCATGCTTTCCTGTGACGCCAGTTACATGTTCATTACCAACTTTGGCATTGAAATCACCCCGTATGATGGTTAATTCGTGGGGTTTTGTAATTTTCAAAAGTTTTCCTATTTCGTCGTAAAATTTTTCAACTTCATCTGAACTTCCATCACATGTGGGCGCATAGACTTGAATTATATTCATGTTTATTGGTTTTCCATTTATTTTTACCAACATTGTTCTTTCAGACATTGGGACATATCCAGCTTCGCAATTAGCTATATGATTCTTCATTATAATACCCACGCCTTTTCTATGTACACCGTTTAGGTTTCCGGAGTGGTATACTTTTGTGTTCTCAAATCTAAAATCACCAGAGTCTGTCCACCAAGTTTCGCTGACTCCAAGTATGTCCATGTTTAATCTATTCATTTCACATACAGCATTGTTGAGTTTTCCAGTTTCATATAGGCTTCTTACATTCCATGTTCCAATATTTAGTTTTTGTTTTGTTTTACCTCCGGGGATTCTTAGCACCCTCCTTTCGCCGGAGACTGAGGGCCATTCATTCTGCGATGTGTTATTCATTTGTATGATTTTCAAGGAAAATTACTTCAGTGGTTTCCCGTTTCCTTCTGAAGGGTTTAAAGTTTTCCATCTACATATTCAGCCGCTCCAATGGAGTACAGACGCCGTTTGCTGCCGCTTATTGTAAGACAGACGCAGCTACCTGTTGGTCCGCTGGACGTATTTGATTTCCGTCCTACCACCCATATCTGGGAAGCATTCTCCTATTCGGAAAAATTGATAACTCTTGAAGGCAGTAACCGATTTGGACCATACTTTGAACATCGTGAAATTTCTACCAGACATAGATGAGAGTCCAATATGGACTTATCGGTCCACTCCTTTGAGTACTTCCCACACAAAATTTCGGAAAAGTGCAGTTTAAGGCCTGTTCCCAAATCGCTTTGATTCTTTTTGCAAACACTTGTATTCGCTGCCCTCATTACGACGGTACAAGTTTTTTCAGGGGCAAGTCCATACTTCCTGAGAAAATAGTCTGAAATCTGTAAAAAGCCCTACGGCACCATGTGTAGTGCCTGGGCACACAATAAATTTCGACCGATATGATCCAAAATTTGGCTTTCGTAAGATCTTGTCCGAACTTAGCACGGTGCTCTTGAACCAAATTTAAATGGAAGGTGCTTACACCTGTGAAGTTTTTGCAGATTCTGATACTACAATGTTCATAGATGAGAAAAATCAAAAAAAAAAAAATCGCCGGAGCGATTTTTAAATAAATCGCGATTCACGTTGACATCTTTAAGGGTTTTTACGTTTTCACGGTTTTGCTTGGAAACGGCAAGTCATATCGAAATAAGACTGAAGAAAATGTTGTAGCTATGAAAATTCTCTACAAGATTGACTTTCGCGATATCTTCGTAGTTTTTGCAGTCTTACTCCCACTTTGATAGGACTTGCAATTACCAAGCAAAATCGTGAAGACCTAAAAAAACACTAAAAATTTTAACTTTCATCGATTCAAAGATTAAATTTGATCGATACACTCGAAAGTTGTGATAAAGGGTCATCCTACAGCACTATGAAAAACTGGTTTAATGAATTCAATCGTGATCGACAGTCGCCAAAAAAAGAAGGTCGTGATGGCCGCCAAAAAACGGCCGGTGTGCCAGAAAAAAAAAATTAAGCCTTGCGTGAATGCAAGATCGCCATGTTATATACCGTGAGGTAGGATTGGGCATTTCTGCCACCAACTAACATTAGATATTGCATGAACACATGACCGCAAAATGGATTTTTCCCGTTAGATCCAGAACAATTTGACAATCGCTCAAAAATGTCTCTTTTTGGATTGGTGCAAAGAAGTTATGAATAAAAAGGATCGCGATGCTTCAACCGACGTTTATAAGATTGTCGCAGAAGACTAATTTTGGATATATGCTTAGGAGCTCGAAAATAAAAGCAGGAATCGACCGTTTCGGCCTTCGAAAGCGAGCGAAATCCAACGAAATTTGTTCATGTTAGAAGACCGTGTGGCGACTATACCGCTCGAGCAACGTATTTCTGAGTGGTGCACTGTAATCTGTTTGTCTAAGTTCTCCTGAGAAATTCGAAAAACGAAGAAGAGAAGACGAATCATTCTGCATCACGCAGGTCTCACACTTCGATTCAAACCAGCGCCTGTTTAGCCGGACAAAACGTGGAATTGTTGGGTTATACGCCGTACAGCCCTGACTGGGGATCCAATGACTTCAGCTGATTCTAGCATATCAAGAAAAAGAAAGGCGTGGCCAACGATTTTCGCGCTAGAAGATTCCGTTGAAGCGTTCAAAAACCATGTTTTGGAGGTGTCTCAAGCAGAATGGAAAAAGTGATTCAACAATTGACTTGAGCGCATGAACAAATGTATCATCTTGCAGCAGACTACTTATGAAAAAAAAAAACTATTTTTGATTGTAAATATTCGCGTTTTCATTGTTAGGCCAGATTGTTATCGTGCAGCCCTCGTATAGTAATACGTTTTTTTGAATATTAGGTAAAAGTCGAAGGTGGTGCTTATAGGTCCACTTCTTCTTGTACGTCCCCCAAAAAAGTTCGAAAATATACGCTTAAATGGTACGTGCGATATCTCATAAACGGAGCAACCGATTTGGTCCATTCCACCCATGAAACGTAGCATAATGCTTGGATGTGTGGGACTTCGGTGGACTCCTCAGTTTTCAATGTCTTAGCTCATAACAGCTCAACTCGAAAGAGAATTAATTCGATATCACTATAGAACAGCTATGCTCACCCATAAACGTCAACGGATATACAACAAAAACATACGTTATCTTCATTCTCACCTGCCGTTGTTTAGCAAAGGAAAGACACGGTACAAAGATCTAAATTATATGGTGACCAACTGAAATTACCGGTGGGCGCGATATCTATCGAGAGGAATGACTCCCAAAATAAAACCCACAAAATGCACAATGTCGGTCCATTTCTTTAGGTACCGCCCCTTCAAAACTTTAATCCAAATCCATATTTACACTTTCATACGGGCAAAATGTGTCTCATCGAAATAATGGTTTTAGACCCCATGTATGTTTGGACGAAATGTGTTTCAGTCAATTTGGAGTTGATTTAGTCCGTCCGTCTGTCTGTCTGGCTGGAGCGCACGATAATTCTCGAACGGATCAACCGATTCGGTCCAAAACTTGGCTTTCATAATATTTTGTCCAAACTTAGTTTAAGTTCGAAGATGGGTTATATAGGTCCACTCCCCCACCTCCCCCACAAAAGTTCGAAAAATTTGTGCGCACGATAAGTCTTGAAGGGAGTAACCGATTTGGTCCATACTTTGCAAATTGTGAAATTCCTACCAGACTTAGATGAGGTTTTAATATGGACTCAATCGGTCTACTCCTTCGGGTACATCCCACACAAAATTTTGGAAAAGTTCAGATTAGGACCTGCTCTCGAATCGCTTTGATTTTTGTTGTAACAACTTGTACTCACTGCCCGCCATACGACGGTACAAGTTTCATCTGGGGCAAATCCATACTTTCTGAGAAAATAGCTTGAAAGCTAAAAAACGACTATGACACCGTGTGTAGTGGCTGGAGCGGAAGATAACTCTCGAACGTATCTACCGATGCGGTCCAAAATATGGCCTTCGTAATATTTTGTTCAAACTTATTTTGAGTTCGAAGATAAGCCATATCAGTCCACTTCTTCAGGTACCTACTCCACATAAGTTAAAAAAATGTTCGGAAAAAGTGTGCGCGCGATAACTCTTAAAAGGAGTGATCGATTTAATCAACACTTTACACATCCGAATATATCTACCAGATATAGATTAGGTTCAAATATGAACTATATTTGTCTACTCCTTCGGGTACCTCCCACACAAAGTTTCGGATAAGTTCACTTTAAGACCTGCTTTGATTGAGACTTTGATTTTTGTTGAAACAACTTGCATTCGCTTCCTCAATTATGACGGTAAAAGTGTTTTTAGGGGCAAGCCCAAACTTCTTGAGAAAACTGTCCGAAAGGTGTAAAAAACCCCTATGGTACCATATGTAATAATTGGAGAGCACGATAAATCTCAAACTGATCAACCGATTTCGTTTAAAATTTGGCCTTCGTCATATTTTGGCCAAATTTAGTTTCAGTTCGAATATGAGCACTACCGGTCCGCAAATTCCGGTACTTCCCCCAATATTTAAAAATTGTCACTAAAATGGTATGCATTATATGCCCAGAACGGGGCAACCAATTTGGTCCAAAGTTTGGATCCCCTGATATTTTGTCCAAATTTAGTTTAACTTATAAAATGATCCATATCGGTCCTCTCCTTAGGGTACCTCCCCCACAACAGTTCAACATTTGTGTCTAAGTGCAGTTTAGGGTCTGTTCGAAAATCTCTGTTCCTACCGATGCTGTTCGTTGTGGTTCTGTTAACAGCGATATTATGTTTTCCGTTGACAAGTCCTTGCTTCCTGGCATACTGGTCCAAAATTTATACGATGACCCACTAAAATGGCTAGTGGGCGCGATATCTTTCGAAAAGATATGAATCCTAAAATAAGAAAGAAAGTTTGAATTCACATAGGCTGAGGGTATATCTCTGTCGGTAAAGCCGATTGATACTTTTTTACTTGTTTTGTCGGCATGTTCATACGTCCAAAATTCTGAAAACCACCTAAGTACATACATTTTTTTATACTCTCCATCATAATATGGAGGATATAATCATAATCAAATCATTCCGTTTGTAACACATCGAAATTTTGATCGGAGACCCTATTAAGTATATATTCTTGATCAGGGTAAAATTCTAAGTCTAAGACACAGCTCGCATTTTTTAAGATAGAGCTTTGTAAAGTGGTATAGAAGTTTATATTACTTCTAGGATGTTTGGTATTGCAAATGGGCTATATCGGTCCACATTTTCATATAGCCATCATACAACGGTACCACCCGATTTTTGGTATTTAAAGGTTTTAGCTTCATTATCACACCGAAATGATGGAAATTTGATACTTAGTCTTCGTTGGGGGTGTACAATTTTTCCCTAGAATATTGCCGGTATAGTTCTACGCCTTCATATAGCTCCCATAGAACGGTACCTCCTGATTTGCGGTACATTGAAGGTTGTGGCCTCAATATTCCACCGAAATAGCTGAAATTTGGTACTTAGTCTTCATTTGGGGTACAAAACTTTCCCCAGAATTTTGTCGGTATAGGCTCACGCCTTCATATAGCCCCCATAGAACGGTTCCTCCCGATTTGCGGTATTTTCAAGGTTGTGGCCACAATAATCCATCGAAATGGCTGAAATTTGGTATTTAGTCTTCGTTGGAGGTATTCAATTTTTCCCACTAAGTTTTTTGGTATAGTCCACCCCTTCACATAGCCCCCATACAACGGTATGTGCATCCCAATTTTCGGTATTTTGAGGTTGTGGCCTCAATATTCCACCGAAATGTTTGAAATTTTGTATTTTGTCTTCATTTGGGGTATAAAACTTTCCGTATGAAATTTATCGGTATAGGTCCACGCCTTCATGTAGCCTCCATAGAATTCTCAACTTTGTGAGATTTTTTGTTATTTCTCCCTTTATGTCTATTTTGACCTTATGTCTGTAGTCATAATGTTTCCTCTTATCCGCAACCACATTTTTACTATGTTTCGCTTTTTAATTTCATTAAATTAATATTTCTATATTTGCAGTATCACACACTTGTGCTGTCAGTGCAACAATTCCACTACGCTGCTCTTTGCTTACGAATTTATCAATCAATTTCGTTTTCTTGGAAATTCTTTAGCTGCGGTATCAATAAAATTCTATATACACATGAAATTCAAAAGAGTTTTACAACACTTCATACATAGCAACCAATTTCTATTGAATTTTCAAAACTTTGTCAAGAAATTTATTTAAATCCTTGACATATCCTGGAGTTATGATCATATAACATTTTCCATAACATTTTAAATAAATAAATTTTGGATTTTTTTTATTAATTTTGTTTTTGAACTTACCATTTTGCATGGCAACACTTTTATCTTCGACACGACTAACATAACAGCACAGCTCATCTTGACGTTCAGCATTTTCAATAAGTTCTGCTTCCACGGAGAAGCCCCACATTTGTTCCAATGTTGTACGATGCAGTTCCACTTGGTAAAGGATTTTCATGCAAACTTCGACAAATTCATGATTATGTAACTGTAAGAAGAAAAAAAATGACACAGAGTCAGACAGGCAGAAGATTAGAGAATGTGAAAAAGGTGTGGAAAAAATAAATAAATAAACATATGTAACTGTATATAAGAAGATTGACAAAAAAGAAGACGTAGAAATGGTGGATTTCAAAAACCAATTTTAACGAAATATGCACACACACACAGATGCATGCAGACACCAGTATGCTAGCATCCATACCCTTGAAAATAAATTACATTACATTTCACATGGGAAACTGTTGCAAATTGCAAAAGGTGAAGCGGAGCTAAACTCAGCTGTATGGCTGCCATTTAATAAAATCACGTTGCACAATCATTTTTCGTTCGTCCTCGTTGTTCTCATCATCGCTTCACAGCTTCCATCTGCACAATGTTCTGCACTAATGCAACAACAAGAACATCGACAAATGTAAGTATTAGCTTAAGGAATATTTGTAATTTTTGTCACATTAGTAACACTTAAGGTGTTTCGTAACACCAACACTATCACCACCATTACCGTCGTCGACAACATCAATTATCCATGACCCAAGATTAAATGAATTTGCTTGTTAAGAGTACTTTTGTTTGGGGCGCAGGGTAATTTTTTCCTCCACTTTGAAATTCAACAATACAATGTTGTTAATTCTTTTTGAGAAGAAAGAACTTTTGGGGTAAATAATTGAATACGAATTTGGTTAAAAGTTTTCTATTACAAGTTTTCTGTCTTTTGGCAAAAGATTTAAATAACAAATTTAGTTTTCTCAGCAGAGTTTTGTAGTCTCTAAGGAAAGTTACATCAACTATGGGCAAAATAATTGAAGAGACAAAGATGTTTTCATTACATTAAAGTCAAGACAGTGTGGAGAATAATTTTGAATTAAAAACTTTGAAATATTTTCACTGAGGATCTATAATGATTTTGGCTAAAAAATTATTAAATCACCGAATCGCTATTTATGATCGCATCTTTCATTCTAACGAGGACAAATATACTCTGATAGGATAAAAAATGTTCCTCGTCGAAATTATGTTTTTGGAACCCAAGTACGTTTGGATGAATTCCGACAATATGGAGTTGATCCAGATAATTTAGAGTTTGGCTGGTGCAAATGATAACTCTCGAATGGATCAACCAATTTCGTCTAAACTTTGCACCTAGTAATATATTGCCTGATTTTGGCATTCCTGCAAAACTGATGTGATTATGAAGGATGGCTGACACAAGATCAGCAGTTAATATAGGGAAGAACCTTTCCGAGGCTTTTAAAACAAAACCAAGTTTCAGATAGGGTGACAGTATATCATATAACCTATTTTACATTCTACTTAACAAGTAAAAAGTATCACTTAAACACAAATGGTTAACATTTGTGTGGGTGGTACCCAAGGTGGGGACCGATAGGTCCTACTTTTGAACATAAACGAAGTTTGGACCAAATCGGTTGAGATATTGCACACATCATTTTAGCGAATATTTTCGATCTTGTTGACGAACCCCGCAAACGTATTAAGGACCATGATCTGATCTTCGCATTGGCAGACGTACTTGAAAAGTACAAGCCCGATATTACTGCCATACAGGTAATACGATGGATTGGGAAAGGCGTCACAACAACACCTAAAGGTGACGCACTGTATTATAGCTGCCTTGACGTAAAGCATGAGTTTGGTTGTGGATTCGTAGTTAGGCGGAGACTAAAACATCTGGTATCCAGCTTCACCCCAGTGAATGAAAGACTTGCTGCAATTCGAATAAAAGCTAAATTCTTCAACATCAGCTTTATTTGCGCTCATGCTCCCACTGAAGAAAAGGATGAACAGACCAAAGATATATTTTACGAGCGCTTAGAAGAAACATATGACCGTTGCCCTGCCCATGACTTTAAAATTATTCTAGGCGATTTTAATGCCAAAATTGGAAAGGAAAATATCTATGGCCCAACAGTCGGGAAATTCAGTCTCCACAGTGAAACATCTGGCAATGGTATGAGGCTGATAGACTTTGCAGCTGCAAAAAAGATGGAAGTTAGCATTACCAGATTTAATCATCTCGATATTCATAAGGGCACCTGGCTGTCTCCAGATCAAAGAACAAGTAATCAAATTGATCATGTTGTGATAGATGGAAGACATTCATCGAGCGTGTTGGATGTACGATCGTTCCGAGGCGCAAACATTGATTCGGACCACTACCTTGTTGCACCCCGTCTAAACGTTGCAAATAAAGCACGAACAGACACAACGCGGAAGTTGGAGATCGCTAGGCTGCAAACACAACAGATAGCCACAGCATATTCCACTCAACTAGCCCAATTGCTTAACGCGAGCACTCCTTGTGCCGATAACATAACAACACAATGGCAACATATTGCCCACTCCATGCAAACAGCCGCAAAATCCATACTTGGATTCCAGAGACCTCCACAAAGGAATTCATGGTATGACCAGGAGTGTCGTGCTGCTATCGAAGAAAAAGAAAAATGCGGCATATAGAGCTACTTTACAATCAGTAACAACGCGTAGCGCACGAGAGAGATATCGGGAGAAAAGGAGAGAAGGGAAAGGTCTTTTCCGCAAGAGAAAGAGAGAAATGGAAAGGCGGCAGTGTGAAAAAATTTAGATGTACAGGAGCCAGAATGAAGTCCGAAAATTCTACCAAAGAGTGAAACATCAAACAGATTGCTTTGGTACAGACACATCCTCCTGTAGAGACCAGCAAGGTAATCTGGTAACATGTACAGATAGCGTGCTCAGGATATGGAAGGAACATTTCTCCAATATGCTGGTATCCAATAGTAGCGAAGACGATGATACCACAGATCCAATCCCAGAAGATGGTATAGAATGTATACCGCCCGGCCTAGATGAGGTAAAAACAGCAATAAATCGGCTGAAGAATAATAAAGCAGCAGGAGCCGATGGCTTACCAGCCGAGCTGTTTTAAACCGGAGGCGACGCGCTGATAAGGTGTATGCATCAGCTAGTTAGCACCATCTGGCAGGAAGAACGCGTACCCGACGATTGGAACCTGAACATCCTATGTCCCGTCCACAATAAAGGAGATAAGACTGTATGCTCCAACTATAGGGGCATAAGTCTTCTCCCTATTGCCTATAAGATAGTGTCAGGGATATTGTGCGAACGACTAAAGCCAATGGTCAACGAAATAATTGAACCATACCAATGTGGCTTTAGACCTGGCAAGTCCACCATTGACCAGATATTTACCCTGCGGCAAATCCTAGAGAAGACCCAAGAGATGCAGATCGACACATTTCACCTTTTTGTCGATTATAAAGCAGCATTCGACAGTCCCCTTCGATCAAAGGTATTCCATGCAATGTCTGAATTTGGTATCCCCGCAAAGCTCATCCGGCTTTGTAAGATGACTTTAACTGATACTAGGTCCTCAGTTAAAATTGGAAAGAACCTCTCCGAACAGTTCAGTACCAAAAGAGGTTTCGGACAAGGAGACAGCCTGTCGTGTGACCTATTCAGCATTTTGCTGGAAAAGGTAATACGAGATGCAAATGTCAAAAGAAATGACACAATTTACACCAATAGCCACATGTTACTTGCCTATGCTGCATCATGGGACGATGCATCATGGGACGATCAGTAAGGGAAGTAACTGATACCTTTAGGAAGGTCGAAGCAGAATCTGCGAAAGTGAGTCTGGCGGTAAACGGTAAAAAATACCAAATTGATGGTGTCGACGCGCAAAGCTTCCATAGAGCTCGGACCAACTGTGGAAGTTGGTACCTGCAATTTTGAGGTAGTTAAAGACTTCGTCTACCTCGGCACTGCCATAGACACAACAAACAACATCAGTTGTGAAATAAGAAGAATTGTATTGGCCAACAGATGCTACTATGGTTTAAGCAAGCAATTTAAAAACAAAGCCACATCTCGTCAAACAAAAACAACGCTATACAAAACGCTGATACTACCCGTGCTAATGTATGGCTCCTAAGCATGGGTACTTGCGCAAGCAGATAAGGCAGTGCTTGGTGTGTTTGAGAAAAAATTCTTCGAAAGATCTACGGGCCGATTTGCGTTGACGGTGAATATCGACGTCGTATGAACCACGAGCTATATAAGTTATACAAAGACATGCATATAGTTAAAGGGTTCTGTAATGAGTCAACTAAGTAAGTAAGTAAGGATCAAACATTTTCCTCGTCGAAATTGTGTTTTTGGACCCCAAGTATGTTTGGATGAAGTCCGACAATATGGAGTTGATCCAAATAATTAGGAGTTTGGCTGGTGCACATAATACATCGCGAACAGATCAACCAGATTCAGATAACCAGTTGATCCAAATAATTTGGAGTTTGACTGGATGCAAATTTCCTCTAAGCTTTGCACCTAGTAATATATTGCCTGATTTTGGCATTCCTGCAGAAATGATGCGATTATGCAGGATGACATTGGTTGACACATGATCAGCAGTTATGCTAGGAAAGAAACAAAGTTTCAGACAGGGTGACAGTATATCATGTAACCTATTTAACATTCTACTTAACAAGTAAAAAATATCAGTCGGCCTTGCCGACAGAGATATACTCTCAGCCTCTGTGAATCGAAACTTTTATCTATTGACAATATCGAATCTAATATCGGCTACGCAGATATTGTGGCCCTTTTTGGAAGTATGAACTTGCCGACAAAGATACATAGTTGGTTTGAAGCTTAAAAGTGTTGCGGAGGATAAACTTGAAGAAATGGACCGACATAGTCCATTTTGGAAGTGGATCTTGTTTTGGGAGTCATTCCTTTCGATATTGTGCCTACCAGTCACTTTAGTTGGCCACAGTATAACTTAGAAGTTTTGGACCACTATGCCAGGAAGCATGGACTTGCCCACGAAAAACATATTACCGCTTAAAAACGATTGCAAGTAGTATCGGTATAATTTTCCAAAGGATCTTCGACCTGATCCTAAACTACTACTTACTTCTCCAATTCTCTCTGTTTACTGCTTCGCTTTTTGGAATACCGCGCCTTTTCATATCTGCATCCACTTGTTTACTCAGTCTAAGCTCAGGCCTGCCAATTCTGCATGCACCGCCATGTGACACGTATTTATACTCCCTTTTAGCGGTTTCATCATAGCTAATTCTTATGATATGGCCTAGCCAACACAATAGTTGCATCTCTATACGTTTACCTATGCTGATGCCGTTGTATAGCCGATAAAGCTCGTGGTTCATGCGACGTCGATATTCACCGTCAACGCACAGATCTTTCGAAGAATTTTTCTCTCAAACACACCAAGCACTGCCTTGTCTGCTTGCGATAGTACCCAGGCTTCGGAACCATACCTCAGCCCGGGTTGCATCAGTGTTTGGTAAAGCGTTGTTTTTGTTTGACGAGATGTGACTTTATTCCTAAATTGCTTACTCAGACCGAAGTAGCATCTGTTGGCCAAAACTATTCTTTTTCGTATTTAACAACTGATGTTGTTGGTTGTGTTTACGGCGGTGCCGAGGTAGACGATGTCCTTTAATACCTCAAAATTATAGAAACCAACGTCAACAGTTGCTCCGATCCCTATGGACGCATTGCGCGTCGATAACATCAACTTGGTCTTCTCGCCGTTTACCGCCAAACCCACTTTAGCAGATTCTCCTTCGACCTTCATAAAGGTATCTGTTACTTCTTTTACTGATCGTCCCATGATGTCCATATCACCAGCATAGGCAAGTAACATGTGGCTATTGGTGTAGATTGTACCACTTTTTTGACGTTTGCCTCTCGTATAACCTTTTCCAGCAGGATGTTGAAGAGATCAGACGAAAGGCTGTCACCTTGTCTGAAACCCATTTCGGTAAAAAACCCTTCGGAGAGGTTCTTTCCTATTTTAACTGAGGATTTCGTGTTAGTTAAAATCATTTTACAAAGCCGAATGAGCTTTGCGGGGATACCAAATTCAGACATGACTTGGAATACCTTTGAACGCAGCGGGCTGTCGAATGGTGCTTTATAATCGACAAAAAGGTGGTAGGTGTCGATCTGCATCTCTTTGGTCTCCTCCAGGATTTGCCGCAGGGTAAATATCTGGTCAATGGTGGACTTGCCAGGTCTAAAGCCGCATTGGTATAGTCCAATTATCTCGTTGACCATTGGCTTTAGTCGTTCGCACAATATCCACTATCTTATTTGCAATAGGGAGAAGACTTATGTCCCTATAGTTGGAGCATAAAGTCTTATCTCCTTTCTTGTGGACGGGACACAGGATGCTCAGGTTCCAATCGTCGGGTACTCGTTCTTCCTCCCAGATGGTGCTAACTAGCTGATGAATACACCTTATCAGCGTGTCGCCTCTGGGTGTGAACAGCTAGGCTGGCAAGCCATCGGCTCCTGCTGCCTTATTATTCTTCAGCCGGTTTATTGATGTATTTACCTCATCTTGGCTGGGCGGTATACATTCAATACCATCTTCTGGGATTGTATCTGTGGTATCTTCGCCGTCATCGCTACTATCGGATACCAGCAGTTTAGAAAAATGTTCTTTCCATAACCTGAGCACACTATCAGTTACCAGATTACCTTGCTGGTCTCTACAGGAGGATGTGCCAGTTCCAAAGCCATCAATTTGATGTTTCACTCTTTGGTTGAATTTTCGGACTTCATTGTGGCTCCTCGACATCTCGATTTTTTCTATCTCTCTTTTTCCTGCGGAAAAGACGTTTCTCCTCTCTCCTTTTATCCCGATATCTCTCTCGTTGCTACGGATTGTAAAGTAGCCTTATATGCCGCATTTTTCTCTTCGGTAGCAACACGACACTCCTGGTCATACCATGAATTCCTTGGTGGAGGTCTCTGGTATCCAAGCACTGCGGCTATTTGCATGGAGTGGGCAATACTTTGTCATTGCGCTGATATGTTATCGGGATGACGAGTGCTTTGATTAAGCAATTGGGCTAGTTGAGTGGAATATGCTGTGGCTATCTGTTGTGATTGCAGCTTACCGATATCTAACTTTTGTGTTGTGTCTGTTCGTAGTTTGTTTGCTACGTTTAACCGGGTGCGTACCTTTGATGTAACTAGGTAGTGGTCCGAGTCTATGTTTGCTCCTCGGAACGAGCGCACATACAACACGCTTGATAAATGTCTTTCATCTATCACAACGTGATCAATTTGATTTCTTGTTTTCTGATCTGGAGATAGTCAGGTGCCCTCATGGATGTCGAGATGCTTAAATCTGGTGCTGCTAACTAACATGTTTTTTGCCGCTGCGCCATTGTCAGATATTTCATTGTGGAGACTGAATTTTCCGATTGTTGGGCCAAAGATATTTTCCTTTCCAATTTTGGCATTAAAATCGCCTAGAATAATTTTAATGTCATGGGCAGGACAACGGTCATATGTTTCATCTAAGCGCTTTGGTCTGTTGGTCCTTGTCTTCAGTGGGAGCATGAGCGCAAATAAAGCTGATGTTGAAGAATTTTGCTTTTGTACGAATTGTGTACGGGTGTGAAGCTGGAGACCAGGTGTTTTAACCTTCGACCAACTACAAATCCGCAACCAAACTCATGTTTTATGTCATGGCAGCTATAATGCAGTGCGTCACCTTTAGGTGTTGTTGTGACGCCTTTCCCGTTTCATCGTATTTCCTGTATGGCAGTAATGTCGGCCTTGTACGGTTCAAGTACATCTACCAATGCGTAAACTGCACATTCTCTATAAAGTGTGCAAAAATTCCAGGTGCAGATTCGCAGAGCATGGTACTTAAAAAGTTTGCGTGGGTCTTCAACTTTAGAGGGATTTGTTTTTCTTTTCTTTTGTTTTTTCATAGTAGGCTGTTTTTTCGAGGGGAGTGTTACTAACCCGGCCCCAAACCCAAGTTTTTAACGTTCTTATGGGTGAACGCGCGGCAAATGTTAGCTCACTACCTTTAACGGGTGTTAACAGGTGACACCACGGGGAGGTCAGTGTCCACTTGAGATGATAGAGGGATCAAGAAAAATTTTGGAATTTGTCATGTTAAAGCCGGTCAGGACCGTTCCTTGGTATCTTTCATCCCCTACGTCACGATATGATATGACTCCCAAAAATAAGATACACTTCCATAATGGACCAAGGCGGTCCATTTCTTTAAGTACTTCCTCCGCAACACTTTTTTACTTTAATCTTAATCCACATTTTTAAAGGCAAGCTCAAATGTCCAAAAAGGGCCACAAAATTCCGAAAAGATTCTAAATACATTCGATCTGCCCGTAGATGAAAGTTTAAATTCACATAGGCTGAGGGTATATCTCTGTCGGTTCCGACTGATCCTTTTTTACTTGTTTTTTTATTTGTATACCCTCAGCCTTTAGGCTATGAAGGGTATATACACTTTCATACGGGCAAAATGTGCCTCATCGAAATAATGGTTTTAGACCCCAAGTATGTTTGGACGAAATGTGTTTCAGACAATTTGGAGTCGATTGAGCAATGTCCGTCCGTCTGTCTGTCTGGCTGGCTGGAGCGCACGATAACTCTCGAAGGGATGAACCGATTCGGTTCAAATTTTGGCTTTCGTAATATTTTGCCCAAACTTAGTTTAAGTTCGAAGATGAGCTATATCGGTCCACTCCTTCCGGTACCTCCCCCACAAAAGTTCGAAAATGTTCGGAAAATTTGTACGCACGATAACTCTTGAAGGGTGTAACCGATTTGGTCCATACTTTGCCCATCGTGGAGCGTGTACCAGACTTAGATCAGGTTTCAATATGGACTCAATCGGTCCACTCCGTCGGGTACCTCCCACACAAAATTTTGGAAAAGTTCAGTTTAGGAACATCTCTCGAATTGCTTTGATTTTTGCTTTAGCAACTTGTATTCACTGCCCTCCATACGACGGTATAAGTTTCATTAGGGGCAAGTCCATACTTCCTGAGAAAATAGCCTGAAAGTTGCAAAAAACCCCTATGACACCGTGTGAGGAGGTTGGAGGGCAAAATAACTCTCGAACAGGTCTGCCGATTCGGTCCAAAGTTTGGCCTTAGTAATATTTTGTCCAAACATAGTTTAAATTCGAAGATAAGCCATATCGGTCCACTCCTTCAGGTACCTCCCCCAAAAGTTCAAAAATGTTCGGAAAAATTGTGCGTACGATAACTCTTGAAGAGAGTGGCCGAATTGGTCCATACTTTACACATCCTAATATATCTACCAGATATAGATCAGGTTCAAATATGGACTATATTTGTCCACTCCATCCGGTACCTCCCACTCAAAATTTCGGATACATTTTCAATTTAAGACCTGCCTTCGAATCAGTTTGATTTTTGTTGAGGCAACTTGCATTGCTGCCTCAATTGCGATGGTAAAAGTTGTTTCAGGGGCAAGTTCATACTTCTTGAGCAAACATCCCTGAAGTTCTAAAAAACCCCTATGATACCATATGTAGTGGCTGGAGATCCATTCTTTTTAGTATCTCCTCCGCAAAACTTTTGATATTAAATCCTAATCAACATTTTTGTCAGTTCAAACGCCCAAAATTTTTAAAACTCCCTGAATACATGCGTTTTTTGGAAAAAAATTGTTTCAATATACACAGGCTGAGGGTATATCTCTGTCGGCAATGCCGACTGATACTTTTTTACTTGTTATCTTTTTGGTATATGCATTTTTTGACCATTAGAACCCCATACATAAACCAATTACAGCCAATTTAGGCCGAAAATGTAGATGAAATCTTTTAAATGCCTCAAATCGGGTGGTACCGCTATATGGAGGCAATACCAAAACCTGAACCTACGTCCACAATTTTTTGTGGGGAAGTTTCTGTACCATTGGTTACTACAAAGGCCAAGTTACAGACAATTCAGGTTAAAAATTAAAATAAAATCCTCAGAATACCTGAAATCGAGGGGTACCGCTATATGGGGACATGAGGAAAAATGGACCCATATTGGTTTTGGTTTCACATTCATGTATTGCCATCCAAGTCTGAAAATTGTGCAAATTTTTAGTTTGATTGGTGAAAAATAAGTTACACGATTTTAACTAAACAGACAGACACCAAAGCAAGTTAAGTAAAACAATGTACCGTGGGTTGTGAATATATTTCAATAGACAAGACCTACAGATTGATTCGTTTGTCACTAACTTTCAGTCGTTAAAGTTAAGAAGTACAGATTTACTACTTTGTCACTATCTTTAAGTCTTTAAAGTCAGCCCCTCCCCAAATGACACCATGACACCTTTGTTAGCTATCTTCCATTCTCTGCGTTACTTTGAAAATTAATAATATTGAATTTAGATTTACTGTTAATCAAGCCACAACAGCCATTAACTGTAATGAACTCAAAATATTATTACTATTTCATAGACAATAAACATAACTCTAATGTGTGTAATTAAATTTCAAAGGCTTTAGTTAATAATATCCTTTCAAGCTGTTTACTTTCACACACAAACGCGCAGCATATCTCCATCTCTTACTATCTCTATCTGTCTAAAGACAAAAGGATAATACACAAAAAGATACACCTATGTCAAACACCTTAGCAATACAATATGCTTTTGCAATTTCAAACTTAAATATTGGCTTCTGCATTTCTTGGGTATCTGTTCAAAGACCACATTTTTATTGACTTGCTTTGCTTTGTGTTTGTGTTTGAGAGAGTGTGCGTGTCTACCTGATGTGAGGTGCTTTCATTTTAAATTTCCTCATATTTTACTGTGTCTTATCACAAATATTAGAGTGAACGAATGAATGGATAAAAACAAACAAAAAGCCTCAATGATTCGGTAGCTGATGCCTGATGCAGACAGATGACCGGAAGATGTGACTTTTCCCATTAGATGTTTGTTTAGCTTTCTACTTCGTCGTTCGTCGTATGATGACAAATTGCAAAAGCTAATAAATCGATGAATGTAGAGAAACAAAGAAATCGAAAGATGATATTGAATGATCACATATTCACTCGCACACACACACATAGCCTCGAGAATGCCAAAAGGATTAATGGATGTGTTTCCATGGCAATGAGCTGGACCAGCTATAGAAAATATCAATAAGTAGTTTAAAACAAATTTGTGGCCTGAAATGTTTGCCCATATTTAATGGCTAAAATCTGCAGTGGCTGGTCATTATTTATCTTACGAGTTCATCCCAATAATAAGAGAAGTATGAACACTAAAATGAATCGCAGAAGATTTTAAAGTAATAGGCATCTGGTGATTTAGAAAAATATCATGGGCTTGTAACTTCTATGTGTTAGCAAAGTAGCCAACCATTTGGATTTTTTTGTGAAATGACGATTCTAACTTAACTGATTGCCATAGATTGTCATCTAATCTTACAAAGAGTTACCTTTACAACTGTCGACCAATTTTTAATTAAATTCAAAAAACTCTAATTTTTTTGCAATTTGTTTGAGATAAAATTACAATGATTTGATATTTGACTTGGCCAATTGACAAAAAGCTTACGTGTGCAAAACATTTTTTTACAATCATTGATATCTAAAAAATGTGATAACTAAGAAGACTACCAATTAAACTTTATATACCTATTGTTTGTGTGTGTGCGTATTTTGTTAAATATTTCAATCAATCAACAGCAAAAATATCTACACGACATTATACAACAAAAAAAATCAAATAATTTGCTTTCTATTTTTAGCAACAAATTGAATGGCATTGATGACAAAAAATGAAATTTGCCAGGCCAATCATTTTTAGCAAAACAATAGATGCAGCTTCGGTTATTTTTTGTACACATAATTGATTTAGGCAATGAAAAAAAAACCAAAATAAAACTTGTTCGAAATGAGATACATAGTTATAAAAAATCACTCCAGTTCATCTGAATAGGTTCACCCTTTTTCATGTGCAGTAGTTTTGATGCCAAAGTTGTTTGTGCCGTGAAAGGTAATATATATAATATAATTGTTCCACAAACATCCCATACGGGATAAGAGAGACTTCCCTCATATCAATGAGTGCACCCCGATTCATATTAGCTCAATGATATGGGACCTACTGTTTATCGCCCAGTCCGAACGGCGTGTCTTAAGACACCACTTTGTAGAGAAGTTTTACATGGCTGAAATACTCAGGAAATGTCGCCAACATTACTGAGGGGTATTTTGCCACCGTTGAAAATTTTGATGTTGACTGGCCGGGGAATCGAACACACGACCTTCAGCGTGCAAGGCGGGTGTGCATACCATTGCACCACGGTGGCACCCGTGAAAGGTAATCCTGCACTTATTATACCCTCCACCATATGGAGGGTACAAATAAATTTGTCATTCCGTTTGTAACACATCGAAATATTCGTCGGAGACCCTATAAAGTATATATATTATTGATCAGCATAAAATTCTATGTCGATTTGACCATGTCCGTCTGTCCGTCCGTCTGTCTGTTGAAATTAAGATACAGCTCGCAATTTTAAAGATAGAGAGTCAAAATTTGGTACAGAATTACTTGCAGGATGGTTGGTATTGAAAATGGGATATATCGGTCCACGTTTTGATATAGCCCCCATAGAACGGTACCTCCCGATTTTCGGTATTTTTAAGGTTTTAGCTTCATTATCCTACCAAAATGGCTGAAATTTGGTACGAAGTCTTCTTTAGGGGTATAAAACTTTCCCCCAGAATTTTGTCGCTATCGGTCCACACCTTCATATAGCCCCCATAGAACGGTACCTCCCGATTTTCGGTATTTTTAAGGTTTTAGCTTCATTATCCTACCAAAATGGCTGAAATTTGGTACGAAGTCTTCTTTAGGGGTATAAAACTTTCCCCCAGAATTTTGTCGCTATCGGTCCACGCCTTCATATAGCCCCCATAGAACGGTACCTCCTGATTTTCGGTATTTTGAAGGTTTTAGCTTCATTATCCTACCAAAATGGCTGAAAATTGGTACGTAGTCTTCTTTAGGGGTATAAAACTTTCCCCCAGAATTTTGTCGCTATCGGTTCACACCTTCATATAGCCCCCATAGAACGGTACCTCCCGATTTTCGGTATTTTTAAGGTTTTAGCTTCATTATCCTACCAACATGGCTGAAATTTGGTACGAAGTCTTCTTTAGGGGTATAAAACTTCCCCCAGAATTTTGTCGCTATCGGTCCACGCCTTCATATAGCCCCCATAGAACGGTACCTCCCGATTTTCGGTATTTTTAAGGGTTTAGCTTCATTATCCTACAAAAATGACTGAAATTTGGTACGCAGTCCTCTTTGGGGGTATAAAACTTTCCCCGAGAATTTTGTCGGTATCGGTCCACACCTTCATATAGCCCCCATACAACGGTACCTCCCAATTTTCGGTATTTTGATCTTTGTGGCCTCAATATTCCACCGAAATGGCTGAAATTTGGTATTTAGACTTCGTTGGGGGTACTCAAACTTCCCCTTTAAATTTGTATAGGTATAGGTCCACGCTTTCATATAGCCCCCATGGAAAGGTACCTCCCGATTTTTCGTATTTTGAAGGTTATGTCTTCAATATTCCACTAAAAATGGCTGAAATTTGGTATTTAGTCTTCAATGTGATATAAAACTGTTCGCCAGAAATATGTCTGTACAGGTCCACGCTTTCATATTGTCCCATTTCTGACTAAAATTCGTCTGTATAGGTCCACGTTTCGATATAGCCCCCATAGAACGGTACCTCCCGATGTTCGTAATACTGAAGATTGTGACGTCAATATCCCACCGAAATGGCTGAAATTCGTTATTTCGTCTTCCAAGAGTTATAAAATATTCCAGAATAGTATTATCAGTATAGGTCCACGTCTTCCTATATCCCCATAGAAGCTTACTTTTTGATTTTCGGAATTTTTTAAGTTTTAGCCACATTCTCTTTCCGAAATATAGGAAATTTGGTATTAGTCTTCTTTGAGCCTAAAAACTTTGCGTCAGAAATTTGTCGGTATAGATCGACGTTTTGAAATAGCCCCCATAGTATGGTGCCTCACATTGTTTTGCCGAAATTGCTGAAATTTAGTATTAAGTCTTCTTCATACACGAAAGGAAACTAATTATTCCATTTTACTTCAATACAACTTGTGGTGGAGGGTATAACAAGTTCGGCCCGGCCGAACTTAACGCCGTTCTTACTTGTTTTTAACAATCCGTATTTTATTGTAAATTCGAATGGTTTTAGTTTGAACCTTATTAATTTGAAACTCGTTATATTCAAAAGGGCTTCGGGTCTTCCATGAGAAAAATCACCAAAGATAAAACCTTTTGGTCTATTATGAGAAAACCTATATAAAAAGAACTTTGGATCTTTATTTATCTATTTAATAATTATTTTTTATTTATTTGGTTATTTATGTATTTATTTATTTTTTAATTAATTTATTTATTTATATTTATGAGAAGAACTTTTGGCATTCCCTTAGTACAACTTCTGATCTTCTGGTCTTCTATGAGATAACCTTTTATTGTCTATTTAGTCTTCTAGCCTCCTATAGGAAGACCTTCTGTACTTCACACGTTGTGCCTTAACCAAATTTAAATGGAAGGTGCTTACACCTGAGAAGTTTTTGCAGATTCTGAAACTACAATGCTCATAGTTGAGAAATATCAAGAAACAAAAAAAATCGCCGGAGGGATTTTCAAATAAATCGCGATTTAAGTTCACTTATTTAGAGGTTCTTTAGGTTTTTACGATTTTGCTTGGAAACCGCGAGTCCTATGTAAACGGGCCTAAAGAAAATGTTGAAGCTGTGAAAATTCTCCACAAGATTGACCTGTATGATATTTTCGTAGGTTTTACCGTTTTTGAGATATAGAAGTTCAATTTGAGACAATGCACTGACTGTATCCCAAAAAAAACAATATCATGCTCAGTGCGCCTCAACTAACTTCTGATGAAAAGCGCTTACACATGGGAAGATTTCGCGGATTCTGAAACAGCAATGTTCATAGTTAAGAAAAATAAAAGAAACAGAAAAAATAGCCGGAGGGATTTTTAAATAAATCGCGATCAAAATTCACAATTTTAGAATTTTTTTAGGTTTCCACGATTTTGCTTGGAAACCGCAAGTCGTATCGAAATGAGTCTAAGGAAAATGTTGTAGCTGTGAAAATTCTCTACAAGACTGAAGATAAGATTTTTTGGTTCTTCTAAAAAAAATACATTTTGTTCTTTTGGTCTGCTGCAAGAAAAATTCTCTGAGAAAACCTTCTGGCCTTCTGACCTGGTCATCTTCTGTGAGAAGGCCTTCTGGTCTTTAATGAATAGGCTTTTTAGCCTCTAACGAGGATTCCTTTTGGTCTTCCGTGAGAAAACCTTCTAGCCTTCTATAAGACGTTCTACCTTCTATAAGAAGATCTTATGGTCTTCTATAAGAAGACCGTGTGGTCTACTTTAGTAACACCTAATGATCTTCTATAACTAGGCTTTGAGATCATCTATAAAAAGACCTTTTGGTCGTCTATAAAACGATCTTCTTGTCTTCTATAAGAGTACTTTCTGATCTTCTAAGAGAAGACCTTCTGGTCTTTTAAAAAAAAACATCTTCAGGTCTTCGATGAGAAATCCTTCTGGTCTTCTATGAGGTATTCCTCTGGTATTTTATAAAAATATCTTCTGGTCTTCTACAAGAGGACCTTATGACCTTTTAAGAGAAAAAGAAAAGACCAGAAAATCTTCATATATTCTTATAGAAGGCCAGAAGATTGTTCTTAGCAGACAAGAAGGTCTTCTCACGGAAGACCAAAGTTATTCTTATTAACCTTAGACTTCTATAAGAAGACCTTTTTGGTCTAAGAATAAGAAGGACTTGTGACCTTCTATAAGAAGACCTTTTAGTCGTCTATGAGAAGTTATTCTGGTATTCTATAAGAAGACCTTCTTTCATTCTGTTCGTCTATGAAAATACTATCTTGTCTTTTGTATGAATTTCTGTTGGTCTTCTATAAGAAGACCTTCTGTTCTTCTATAAAAACACATATTGATCTTCTTAGAGAACACTATCTGGCGTTCTATAAGACGACATTTTGGTTTTCAACAAGACTATATTTTCTGGTCTTCAATTAGAAGACCTTCTGGTCTTCAACGAGAAGGCTTTCTGTAGTGCGATTCTCTAACTCATTTTTTGAGTTACCGACAAAAATCGGTAAAATTAAAACGCAAAGTTATGAATGAAAAGTTCAAGTAAAAGTTGACAACACTCTTGCTATCGGTAGAACTTTACGACTCATTTTTAATCGTCGCTAACTTGCATAAATTACACTGTGCAACAAAATGGAGCTCAAAGTCTGGGGGGTGGAAAATTCCTTTTGGGGGTGAAAGCTCTTGGTGAGTATATACAGAACCCAGAAGGACAGATCCGCCGTGAGTCGAACTTTTGAGATATGGCGTGATGAATATTTTGCTGGAGACCCTATAAGCCCTCAGATATTAGCGTTATATCTTTGTCCGCTGTTGTTTTACCTTATTTTTGAGATCACATTTCTTCAGCCAAATCAAATGAGGATTATTTTCGTAGAGCACTGCTATCTCCTAACTCGATTTCTTCAATGTCCTGTTCGTCCTTTATTTTAAGGGCCGCTATAAAAGTACCACAAGATGACATTTTTCAGCTTCGAAATGTTCTGCAAAAATGTCGCTCAGAAAATTTTAGGTACGACTCTCATTGACAACTAATCGATTTTGTTGCGTTTTCGTGGTGGTTTTGTGCATTTAACCTGTTTTTGTTCAGAAAAAGACTATATTTAGGTTTTTGTATATTCGTTACAGAACATACAAAAACACAAAACACAGTTTTTTTCTGTCCAAACAGGGGTAAATATCAAAAATGAATATGAAAACGCGACAAAATCGATTAGTTGTCAATGAGAGCCGTACCTAAAATTTTCTGAGCGACATTTTTGCAGAACATTTCGAAGCTGAAAAACGTCATCTTGTGGTACTTTTATTGCGGCCCTTAAAATAAAGGACGAAAAGGACATTGAAGGAAGCGAGTTAGGAGATAGCAGTGCTCTACGAAATTAATCCTCATTTGATTTGGCTGGAGAAATGTGATCTCAATAATAAGCTAAAACAACAGCGGACAAAGATATAACGCTAATATCTGAGGGCTTATAGCGTCTCCAGCATAAACTTCATCACGCCATATCTCAAAAGTTCGACTCACGGCGGATCTGTCCTTCTGGGTTCTGTATATACTCACCAAGAGCTTTCATCCCCAAAAGGAATTTTCCACCCCCCAAAATTTGGGTTCACAGTGTTATTAGCATTTTAATTTTACCGACATTTGTCGGTAACTCAAAAAATTAGTTAGAGAATCGCACTACTGGTCTTCAAAGAGAAGACTTTCTGGTCCTCAATAAGAAGATATTCTGGTCTTCAATGAAAAAATGGTTTGGTATTCTATGAGAAGTTATTCGGGTCTTCAATGACAGTATTTCCACCGTGGTGCAATGCTATGCACACCCGCCTTACACGCTGAAGGTAGTGTGTTTGATTCCCCGATCAGGCAAAATTAAAAAATTTCAACGGTGGCAAAATACCCCCAGTTTAATGTTGACGACATTTCCTGAGCATTCCTCCCATGTAAAACTTCTCTACAGGTGGTGTCTTAAGGCACGCCGTTTGAACTCGGTGATATACAGTAGGTCCCATAGCATTGAGCTAATATGTATCTCATTGACATGAGAGAAACCCCCTTGTCCCGCCTAGGATGTTTGTTTACCAATTATTTTTATATAATGAGACAATTTCTATGAGAGGAACGTCTTGCCTTATATAAGATAAGACCTTCAAGTCTTCTGTGAGATGACCCTCTGATTTTTTTAAGAAGAGCTTCGAGAAACTCATCGAATACGCACCTCTTCAAAATAATGGGGGTTGTGCCGCTCTGTCTGATTTGTCCCAAACTTTGTACAGTTTGATAGGTCTACCAACCTTATATTACGTTTGAATAGAGGATATACCAGCAGGTTCACTCCTGCTTTCCGACAAAAGTTCTCTTAAATGCAGTCGCCATGTAGTAGAATTCTCTAACTCATTTTTTTGGATACCGACAAAAATTAGTAAAATTGAACGCAAAATGATATGGGACCTACAGTTTATCGCCGAGTCCGAACGGCGTGTCTAAGACAGCACTTTTGTTGAGAAGTTTTACATGGCTGAAATACTAGGAAAATGTCGCCAACATTACTGAGGGGTTTTTACTACCGTTGAAAAGCGTTTTGATGTTACCTGGCCGGGGAATCGAACCCACGACCTTATGTGTCGAAGGCGGGTGTGCATACCATTGCACCACGGTGGAACAAAATTTTCAGTGTCCGTCATTTCCATATTAAATAATGTTTATTTGTTTTTTTACATCGTTTTCGCACCTATAAGGGGAATAAGAACATATTCAACGTCTAAATAAAATCGGAATAACCGGGTCTGCCATTTATCACAACTAATATTGAATGAATGAATAAACTATGCCTGTCACTTTTAAAGCATAGAATCAGAATTCGATTAGACGGTTTTTATTCTGTTCCATTTAAGTGCGAAAGAATATTTTCTATTTTAAAGTCCCATTTTTATACCCTCAGTCTAAAGAGGTTTCGGCTGGCTGGCTGGATCAGGTCAAAAATTTGGCATTCGAGATTTTTTTTCAAACCGAAGATGGACCATTTTGGGGGTCCACTACTTCCGGTACCTTCCCCACAAAAGTTCAACAATTATCACTAAAATGGTGCGCACGACAACTCTCGAAGGGAGTAACCGAATCGGTCATAATTTTGCATATGGTAATATTACTTCCAAGCATAGAACGTATTCAACACAAAATTCGGAAAAAGTGAAGTTTAAGAGCTCCTCTCGGATCGATTTGAAATTTTTCAGCAGTTTGTCTTTACGCCCCCCTTAACGACGGTACACATTTTGCCGCGGGAAAGTCCATACTTCCTGAGATAATGTCTTAAAGCTCCACGAAACCTTGACGGCAACAACTAAAATGGAAAATTGGCAGTTTCTGAACTACATTGGGTAGTACCTAAGATAATCGTCGAAGGGAGAAATCTCCCACACTCTCTCTTTTAAATGTTTGGCAACATGTTTTGTGTGCGGCCCTAGTTAAAACCGTAAAATTTTTTACGACGTAAAGCCGAACTTCCTAGTCATTGGTTCAAAAACTCAAAAAGTCCCTAGAAACGTCAGAAGTGTTGTTTTGACTTCTTTAGGTCCGTGGCTGAGAGTATATCTCTGTCGGCACAGCTGACTGATACTTCCTTACTTGTTACAAGCAATCTTAAGCATAAGAATAAAACATAAGATTTTCGAGGTCCATAAAATTGGAATTTCTGATCAGTAACTTCATTATTTGTGCCAAATCACTTTCCATCGAGCGATTTCCTTAGCTTTGAATAATGGAAATGGTCAGTGTGGGAAAAATCCGGGCAACATGGTCCATTTTCCCAATTTTTTATACCCTCAGCCTTTAGGCTAAGGAGGGTATATACACTTTGATACGATGAAAATGTGCCTCATCGAAATAGTGGTTTTAGACCCCAAGTATGTTTGGACGAAATGTGTTTCAGACAATTTGGAGTCGATCTAGCCATGTCCGTCCGTCTGTCTGTCTGTCTGTCCTGCTGGCTGGAGCGCACGATAACTCTCGAACGGATGAACCGATTCGGTTCAAATGTTGGCTTTAGTAATATTTTGCCCAAACTTAGTTTAAGTTCGAAGATGAGCTACATCGGTCCACTCCTTCCTGTACCTCCCCCACAAAAGTTCGAAAATGTTCGGAAAGTTTGTGCGCACGATAACTCTTGAAGGGAGTTACCGATTTGGTCCATACTTTGTCTAGCGTAAACTTTCTACCAGGGTAAGATGAGGTTCCAATATGGTCTCAATAGGTCCACTCCTTCGGGTACCTCCCACACAAAATTTCGGAAAAGTTCAGTTTAGGGCCATCTCTCGAATCGCTTTGATTTTTGTTTTAGAAACTTGTATTCACTGCCCTCCATACGACGGTACAAGCTTCATCAGGGGCAAGTCCATACTTCCTGAGAAAATAGCATGAAAGTTGCAAAAAACCCCTATGACACACTGTGAGGTGGTTGGAGCGCAAGATAACTTTCGAACGGATCTGCCGATGCGGTCAAAAATATGGCCTTAGTAATATTTTGTTCAAACATAGTTTAAGTTTGAAGATAAGCAATATCGGTCCACTCCTTCAGGTACCTCCCCCACAAAAGTTCAAAAATGTTCGGAAAATTTGTTCGTACGGTAACTCTTGAAGGGAGTGGCCGAATTGGTCTATACTTTACACATCCTAATATATCTACCAGATATAGATCAGATCAAATATGGACTATGCTTGTCCACTCCATCCGGTACCTCCCACACAAAATTTCGGATAAGTTCACTTTAAGACCTAATAACGACTAACTTTGATTTTTGTTGAAGCAACTTGCATTCGCTGCCTCAATTACGATATTAAATGTTTTTTTAGGGGCAAGTCCATACTTCTTTAGCAAACAGCCCGAAGAGTGTAAAAACTCCCTATGACACCATATGTTGTGGCTGAAGATCCACTTCCATTCCTTTTAGTATCTCCTCCGCAAAACTGTTGATCTTTAATCCTAATCAACATTTTTGTCGGTTCAAACGCCCAAATTTTTTAAAACCCGTTAAATTGTTTCAATATACACATGCTGAGGGTATACCTCTGTCGGCAAAGCCGACTGATACTTTTTTACTTGTTTCGTTTTTCATCGATAGAGCGAAAAAGTGTAATGCATTTTCTATGGAAAGATAAAAAAAAATCACGGAAATATTGGTCCACTCTTGTATTTTAAAATTTCCCGGGAAATCCCGGATTCCTGGGAATGGCGATTTTATGATTCTCGTTTCCCGGGAATGATAAAAACCGGGAAAACCCAAAACCCTAATTATAACTAACACATGGCGTTGTTATTTTAATCGGTCCGCCTCATGATGTTCTTACGCGGCTTACTTCTTCACTTATATCGTGATATCTCAAGAATATTGACTCCCATTGAAAAGTCATTAAGATCTTTCTTGTAGACAATTCTTTAGCCTACAGCTTTTACTTTAGCCGATTTCTGATAGGTTTTATCGTTTTTGAGAAAAATTAAAAAACATGAATAAGGCATCCAAAAAAATACTTTTGACCCTGAATAACTTTGTTTACACACATGAGATCGATGGGGACTTTTAGGGCGTTACTTTTAATGGTAAATCCCAGCTTTCCACTAAAATTCAGCTTTGTGGGAATTATTGCTATTTCCCCTTTATACGCATGTCTATTTTGGCTGGACTATATTTCCTGTATGGCAGTAATGTCGGCCTTGTACTTTTCAAGTACGTCTGCCAATGCGAAGACTGTACCTTCTCTATAAAGAGTGCGAACATTCCAGGTGCAGATTCGCAGATCATGGTCCTTAAACCGTTTGCGGGGTTTGTCAACTTTAGGGAGGATTGGTTTCTTTTTTTCTATAAGAGGGTAACTAACCGCCCATGCGGTACGTAGGATCCAGAAATATTTTTGTTTGTGGGAGAAGACGATACTTTCCGACTTTATTTTGAAGAATTTCTAGATAACGTTAAATTTGTTCATCTAACCAGTCTTGACTCTGTCCATAGGTCAAAGTGATAAAAATACCTTACCGGTGGTTAGCCTACCCACCAATTTTTAACAATCATGCAGCTCGTGTTCATTTCAAACAAAACCTGGTAAAGGTGGAGATATTTTTCCTTTTGTTATTATAAGCTGAGGCTATGCCTATTTATGTTAGCTAAACCATCTGAGAACTTTTTACTTGTTTTTGCCTTAATTGTAAAGCCTTAGAAATATGCTATAAATTCCGCCTCCCCCCATTTTCACATATGGCCAGTCGGTCATATTGATAACCCTTTGTTGTCATTTTTTCTACTAAAAAATTTCCATGATTTTGACTTTCAACAATGCATGGCCGGCCAAACTTCCGTTAAAAAGTTTAGCCGTTGTTATTGTTCCAAACAATCCAATGTCCTGTAACTAACGAGTGCCTGAACAAAAACAACAAGAACATCAGCGAATCTTTTTCAATAATGTAACCAGCCACAGCTATTTGACCCGCTAGCTGGCTTGCTGGCTGATGCAATGGATGCTCTTATCCCACGTATGTGTGTGTCTCTATTATGTGGTCTTGTCAACGGCGATGAGATTTCATTTGCAATTTTCATTTGTTGGTCGGGATGATGTTGGTTTTGATGTTGTTTCTGTGAAGCTAATAAATGGATAAAAAAGTGAGTGGCTACATGGGCAAATGTTGCAACAATGATGTTGATGATGATGACGATGATGGGGGACAAATGTGACAAAGCAGTGTTGGCGTTAGTTGTGCATAGCTGAGAGATCAAAGCGCCAAACCTTTTGACCCAACTTTCTTTTAATGTGAAAACGTGGCTGTGAGTTGGGGGATGTGGCCGGTCAAACACTTGGTTGCAAAGCGGAAAAAATAATACACAGAGAGAGGGAGAATGGATGGTTTTACGGATATGTAGAGTGCAACAGATAGGGCCATCAACAACAAAGACGCATATTGCAACAATGCCCCAGTATGATATCCTTTTGACATGGTGACCAGTCATTATTGTTGTACTTGTCCGGCAGTAGACAGCAAAGCAATGAATTAATGGCCAACACCACCAGCAACAACAACAACAATAACAGAAGCAACAAGGACAACGCTACTAGTCTGGAAAGTTTTCTTTTCTTTCTTTGTGTTTTGGTTTGTTGTTGCTTGGTCTTTTGACTTCAACACCTTATCGTCATCATCATCATCATCAGTATCACCAACTTTGAGACAAAGTCAACGCTCTGGGGGGTCTAGAAAAGTTGACCTGTTGAGTTTTATAAGGTTGTCGTTTTATCTAAAGAATATTTAAGTTGGACTGGCAACAACAACCGCCCGTTTCCTATTTTTGTTTTTCATATCCACCTTTTCTTTTCTTTACACGTTTCTTCTTTGACAGGATATTAATTTGTTGATTGTGCACTATTCGAGCTCGGATAGACATACTGACTAACTGACGGAATGACTGAATGACTGTACTTACATAATTCTCTATCAAATCGTTACGATGTGGCACAAAGTAATTGTGATCCTCCATGTCACGTCGCTTTTTAACACGCACAAAATGTTCCATGGGATTGAGATTACGTCGAGCGCAGGCATTGGCCAGAAACTCTTCCACTGACATTGCATCGCGTAGATAAACTGTTGAATAAGCATTGTCCGGCATGGCAACTTTGAAGGTTTTTTCCGGTTCATCGCGAGAGTTGAGCTGAAATGAAATGTAATGCAAAAAAAAAAAACATTGTGAAAAATACAAACATACATACATACACCGACAAAGAGTTACATAAAACACATTAATTTGATACATTGCTTGAAATGAAAGATAAAATTCGTATTCGTGTCTCAGCATACAGAATGTATCTTAAGCACATAAAGTCAGAGAGAGATAGAGGAAAGGAGGGAGTTACCACTAACCATATTAAAATTTAATGAATTGGAAGTTTTTTTCACATTCGTGTCATTGTGGTGAGTTGGCAGAATTCATACATGTGTATGAAAAAGATAAATGTCATTACTTTTTACCTCTTGTAAGAAGGACAACCCACCTATTTTAAGTTGTAAAAATGCATAATATTGGCTTCGTTTTCAATTAAATACCTTGTAAGTAGTGCAGAATCGTATTAATCGAAATGCATTTAACTTAGAAGTCATCAAGTATAAGGGAAGTTAACAGAGCCAGGTAGCAGGATGCATTGACCACAGCGAGAATTACATACGTATAAACGCGCTAGGAAAGCATAACCGACACCTGCCTCATCTGTAACCTACACTGTCGCGACAGGTGTTGTATAAGTCTCGCATAACTTTGATCGCACGCTCACGGTACTGGGTACTTCGTGCAATGTCTATTGGAGAGCTACAGGTAGTTCTTCAACATCTTCAGCGTGGAACAATTATATACTGAACAAATGATCAGTCCATAAGTAAGAAATTAAGGAACAGATTTTATACAACCTGTTCCGGGTTTCAGCCATCAAAATAGACGCAAGAATGGCGAGAGAATGGCGCACTGAGACCTGCTTAAACTTTGCCAAAGGGATCTCACTGCTCTCAGTTAAGTGACAAAAGAGAAACTTTATGTGGTCTCTGCAGCCGCCAGTTTCCCTTTCTCACAATTTTCCGTCGACCCATGCGCTCATACTTCATGACAACGCGAAGAACGCCATCCAATACACGATGCTGAACTTCAGTGTGGGGTGATGCATTAGAACAATCATCACAAATCATTAATTGCAATGGACTCCGAGGTATGATCGAGGAATTAATGGAGGCGGTGCAACAAACCAAAATCAACAACAGTTGCAGCTTATAGCGTTGTGATGGTTACAAAAAAAGGTGCTTCAGTAAACCCTTTCTGAACACATGCGTGCTCCCATAGAACAAATAGTTTCTTCAATAGATCCTTCTGAAAAAATAGGTGCTACCATAGACTCTTTCTGTAAGAATGATGCTATTATAGTCCCTTTCTGAACAAATAGTTCCCACTATAGACCCTTTTTAAAAGAGTGGTGCTACTATGGAACCCTTCTTAAAGAACGGGTGCTTCCATAGGACCTATCTGAAAAAAAGAGTGTCTTGGGGACCCTCTCTGAAATAAAGGGTGCTTCTGCAGACCCTTTCTGAAATAAAGGGTACTTAGTAGGCCTTTTTTGAAAGAAAGGGTGCTTCTACAGACCTTTCTGAAAAAGGGTGCCTCTATAGACCCTTCCTGAAAGAAAGGGTGCCTCTATACACCCTTTTTTGAAAGAAAGGGTGCCTCTATAGATCCTTCCTGAAAGAAAGGGTGCCTCTATAGATCCTTCCTGAAAGAAAGGGTCCCCTATAGACCCTTTCTGAAAGAAAGGGTGCTTCTTTAGACCCTTTCTGAAAGAAAGGATGCTTCTGTAGATCCCTCCTGAAACATAGGGTGCTTCCATAGACCCTTTCTGTACAAATTGGGGGTTCCATAGACCCCTTCTGAACAAATTGGTGGTTCTATAGACCCCTTCTGAACAAATTGGTGGTTCCATTGACCCTTTCTGAACAAATTGGTGGTTCCATAAACCCTTTTCTAGATGCTTCCATAGACCCTTTCTAAAAGAAAGGGTGCCTCTATAGACCCCTTCTAAAAGAGGATATTCCTATAGACCCCTTCTGAAAGAAAGGGTGCTTTTATAGATCTCTTCTGAAAGAAAGGGTGCTTTTATAAATCTCTTCTGAAAGAAAGGGTGCTTCTATAGACCCTTTCTGAAAGAAGGGGTGCTTCTTTAGACCCTTTCTGAAAGAAGGGGTGCTTCTTTAGACTCTTTCTAAAAGAAGGGGTGCTTCTGTAGATCCCTCCTGAAACATAGGGTGCTTCCATAGACCCTTTCTGTACAAATTGGGGGTTCCATAGACCCCTTCTGAACAAATTGGTGGTTCCATAGACCCCTTCTGAACAAATTGGTGGTTCCATAGACCCATTCTGAAAGAAAGGGTGCTTCTATAGACCCATTCTGAAAGAAAGGGTGCTTCTATAGACCCATCCTGAAAGAAAGGGTGCTTCTATAGAACCTTTCTGAAAGAAAGGGTGCTTCTATAGAACCTTTCTGAAAGAAAGGGTGCTTCTATAGACCCCTTCTGAAAGAAATGGTGCTTCTATAGACCCCTTGTGAAAGAAAGGGTGCTTCTATAGACCCATCCTGAAAGAAAGGGTGCTTCTATAGACCCTTTCTGAAAGAAAGGGTGCTTCTATAGACCCTTTTTTAAAAAAAGGGTGCTTCTATAGACCCTTTCTTAAAGAAAGGGTGCTTCTATAGACCCTTTCTGAAAGAAAGGGTGCTTTTATGGACCCTTTCTGAATGAAAGGGTGCTTCTATAGACCCTTTCTGAATGAAAGGGTGCTTCTATAGACCCTTTCTGAATGAAAGGGTGCTTCTATAGACCCTTTCTGAATGAAAGGGTGTTTCTATAGACCCTTTCTGAAACAAAGGCCTTTCTTTCAGAATGGGTCTATAGAAGCACCCTTTATTTCAGAAAGGGTCTATAGAAGCACCCTTTATTTCAGAAAGGGTCTATAGAAGCACCCTTTATTTCAGAAAGGGTCTATAGAAGCACCCTTTATTTCAGAAAGGGTCTATAGAAGCTCCCTTTATTTCAGAAAGGGTCTACAAAAGGGTGCTTCTATAGACCCCTTCTGAAAAAAGGGTGCTTCTATAGACGCTTTCTGAAAGAAAGGGTGCTTCTATAGACGCTTTCTGAAAGAAAGGGTGCTTCTATAGACGATTTCTGAAATAAAGGGTGCTTCTATAGACGCTTTCTGAAAGAAAGGGTGCTTCTATAGACGCTTTCTGAAAGAAAGGGTGCTTCTATAGACCCTTTCTGAAAGAAAGGGTGCTTCTATAGAACCTTTCTGAAAGAAAGGGTGCTTCTATAGACCCTTTCTGAAAGAAAGGGTGCTTCAATAGACGCTTTCTGAAAGAAAGGGTGCTTCTATAGACGCTTTCTGAAAGAAAGGGTGCTTCTATAGACGATTTCTGAAATAAAGGGTGCTTCTATAGACGATTTCTGAAATAAAGGGTGCTTCTATAGACGCTTTCTGAAAGAAAGGGTGCTTCTATAGACGCTTTCTGAAAAAAGTGTGCTTCTATAGACCCTTTCTTCTGAAAAAAGTGTGCTTCTATAGACCCTTTCTTCTGAAAAAAGGGTGCTTCTATAGACCCTTTCTGAAAGAAAGGGTGCTTCTATAGACCCTTTCTGAAAAAAGGGTGCTGCTATAGACCCTTTATGAAAGAAAGGGTGCTTCTATAGACGCATTCTGAAAGAAAGGGTGCTTCTATAGACGCTTTCTGAAATAAAGGGTGCTTCTATAGACGCTTTCTGAAATAAAGGGTGCTTCTATAGACGCTTTCTGAAATAAAGGGTGCTTCTATAGACGCTTTCTGAAAGAAAGGGTGCTTCTATAGACGCTTTCTGAAAGAAAGGGTGCTTCTATAGACCTTTTCTGAAAGAAAGGGTGCTTCTATAGACCCTTTCTGAAAGAAAGGGTGCTTCTATAGACGCTTTCTGAAAGAAAGGGTGCTTCTATAGACCCTTTATGAAAGAAGGGTGCTTCTATAGACCCTTTCTGAATGAAAGGGTGCTTCTATAGACCCTTTCTGAATGAAAGGGTGCTTCTATAGACCCTTTCTGAATGAAAGGGTGCTTCTATAGACCCTTTCTGAATGAAAGGGTGCTTCTATAGACCCTTTCTGAAACAAAGGCCTTTCTTTCAGAGTGGGTCTATAGAAGCACCCTTTATTTCAGAAAGGGTCTATAAAAGGGTGCTTCTATAGAACCCTTCTGAAAAAAGGGTGCTTCTATAGACCCTTTCTGAAAGAAAGGGTGCTTCTATAGACCCTTTCTGAAAAAAGGGTGCTTCTATAGACGCATTCTGGAAGAAAGGGTGCTTCTGTAGACGCTTTCTGAAATAAAGGGTGCTTCTATAGACGCTTTCTGAAATAAAGGGTGCTTCTATAGACGCTTTCTGAAAGAAAGGGTGCTTCTATAGAAGCTTTCTGAAAGAAAGGGTGCTTCTATAGAAGCTTTCTGAAAGAAAGGGTGCTTCTATAGACCCTTGCTGAAAGAAAGGGTGCTTCTATAGACGCTTTCTGAAAAAAAGGGTGCTTCTATAGACGCTTTCTGAAAGAAAGGGTGCTTCTATAGACCCTTTCTGAAAGAAAGGGTGCTTCTATACACCCTTTCTGGAAGAAAGGGTGCTTCTATAGACCAAACCCAATGGTTGTTTCTTTAGACTCCTTCTGAAGCAATGGATGAATCAATTGATCCTTCTGAAGCAATGGATGAATCAATTGATCCTTCTGAAGCAATGGATGAATCAATTGATCCTTTCTGAACCAAGGGTTTCTCAGAAGCAATGGGTGAACCAATAGACCCTATTTGAACCAAGGTTGTTTCTTTACATCCTTCCTAGAACCAATAGTTGCTTCTGTAGATCCTTGCTGCACCAATAGATCCTTTCTGAAAAATGTTTTTCCTGACCCTTTCTGAATAAATGGGTTCTCCTATTAACCCTTTCTCAAATAATAGGAGCTACTTTGGACCCTTTCTGAAACAACTGGTGTTTTTTTATACCTTTCTGAAAGAATGGTTGCTACTATGGAACCTTTCTCAAAGAATGGTGCTGCCATGGACCCTTTCTGTGCAAATGGGTACTTCTATGGATCGTTTCTGAACGAATGATACCCTTTCTGAACAAATGTGTGCTTCTACAGACCCTTTTTCAACCAGTGGGTGTTTCTGACCCGTGCTTGGAATGTATGGGGGTACAAGTCAAAAAAGAAATTGTCGAAGTAGAGTTGCTTGACGTATATACTCCGAAGATTTTTCCTGTACTCCAGGTTAAAAACCCCAACATAAGCCCACTTTTGGAAGGTGTGCCAGACCATCTCCTCATAATTATCTCCCTCAGCTGACCGCCCAACTTAATCACCACTGAACGCCTAACTTTTATCAATCAAACATCGTGCACTAGATCTGCAAATGTGCAGAGTGGTACCACCACTGTGGCCAGACAAGGTGTCATCAAAGTTGAATCGTACAGCCCGATTTCGCTTTTGTTACCCGTGGTAAAAACTCTTAAGGTTTAACTCCTCCAAAATCTAGAGGTTTTACTCCTCCATAGCTATCCAGTTACCGATCATCAGCATGAGTTCCGAAGGCAGCACATCACTCCATATCCACACATTTCAGTCGAGGACTCAGCCATCAGAAGCCCTGGGATAGGACAGTCTTGGTATCGCTCGACTTACCAAACACCTTTGATACAGTCAAGTACCCCACACACTTTGAGGTCAAGGAGATGACTACCATCCGGCCAAGTTGGAAATGTTGGATAATCAATTATTGGTGTGGACGCCAGTCGTACGTGGAATTCAGGAGCAAGAAGTCCAAGCCCCGTAAAGTGAAATAGGGAGTTGCTCAAGATGGGGTGATATCTCCGTTACCTCTACCTTAAATGTATTTCACACCCTTCACACGAGAAAATTATGGAAATATACACCACACCGGAAACTTTGTTCACAAAATGGACGGCAGAGGTGATCATTGAGTTGAATGCCATGGTTGATGTCAGACGATGAAACTCCACCGCAATCTCCGAAAAACAGCAGTATTAGTCGCACTCACTACAACGTACTGCGCTTGGATAGTACAATAAGTGAGGGAGGTGGGCATTGCACCAGTATGTCCAGTATATGTACATATCTATATCGTTTGAAGTCGACTCTAGTGACCCATACTTGGAGTGGTTAATGCGTGTATCCCTTCCATTAAAAACTGTGTCCCGTGTTCTTCGTCTGACATATAGCTAATATTGGAAGTTGGATATACTAGGAGATTTTAATGAGCTCATTGAGTTATGGTTTTCAATCCTAGGAAATGACCAGAGATGCATGGCGCTGGCTGCACAATTTTCACCGTGGGCGAGGACGCTTCCACCAGGTTTGGGTGATAGATTTCCTGACACATTCATCTTCTCACCTGGTCTGACAAATAACGTGACATGTTAACCCGTCATTTCCCCTTCATCATCTCCAACAATAGTCCAAACGACTTCATAACCTCGAAACTCTGTACTTTCCTTAACCACGTGAAAGACATTTGGAAAGGAGTCAGAGAATTTACCAACCAAAGTTTTAGAGAACTGTCCAATCCCTTTGATGTTCAGAGAGGAATGATTGAGACATCATCACTGTTGCAGCCGCTGGTCGAATACCTGAAATAAGACTTAAAGGGTGTTGTGGTTGTCCGTACGAACGCTATCGTGAGAATCGGAGTGAATCCCCCATCTATAGCAGCTGAAAAACGTCTGTTACCGCGAAGAACAAATAAGTTTTGGCTCATCTACTCTCAGGGTGGTGAAGTCGTCTAACTTCCTGTGGGGAAAGGATAGATGGCACCATGCAAAACATATTTCTAGCTTGAGGCAAAGGCCTGCACGACACACTGCCCTGTCAAACCGTGCAAAACCCGTGTCTTTGACGTGTGAAAGAAACTTGTTCCTGTTCATTGACTGATTAAACAATAAATAAACAATAAAACAAAAACAGATAATTCATTTTCCGTTTAACATTTATAACAGGAAAATGAAATACAAAAATATTTAAATCCCGATCAAGGAAATGCATTAAAAATGTAATAATTTTTTTTTCCGAAAAAAAGAAAAAAAAACACAAAATGCCATTATTCCCATCGATGGATGTTGCTGACTGACTATTGGTTCCCATCGGAAAAATTATGTTTTACCACTTCTCGCTGTTGTTTTAAGTGCTCGATAAAAACAAACTTTTACAACAACAACAATAATAACACCCAATCATAATAATAAATAATCCCGGCGTTGCCGCCATTTGGTTGGGGGATTAGTTTGGAAGCCATAAAGGCAGACATACCAACCTATTTAACAATGCCATTGGTATGGATTGCCGCCATAGAGTGGATGATGCTGTTGTTGTTGTTGTTGCTTCAATATTCATTTGCACCATTTCATTACAACAATCAGTCAAAAGGCATACAAGTGGCGAAATTATAAAAATGTTCTTTGCAACGCCCGTCCGTCCAATTCAAAGAAGAATACCATCATCATGAGCGGCAGCAGCAGCAACAACATCGACACGAACAACGACTGCCACTATTGCCGCCACGAACAAACAACAACGGACAACCACCATAATAAAATTCTGATTCAATCAATGCTCAATTCCTTTTTGTTTTTGGTTGCTCTTCTTGTTGTTGTTGTTGTAGCCATTTTTTCAGCTTTTATTATTGCGGGGTTGTTGACTGCAATAAAGCCAGGCCGGAAAACCGCAAAAAAGACTTGTTTGCATGCATGCTTTACATAATTTGTATGCGGAATGAATACACCAACAACAACAACAGCTTCGAACTATCACAGCAACAACAACAAAAATGAAAAACTACAACATAACTACATGCTTGTAAGTGGACGGAATATTTATGTATCTGCATAAGTGCATTATGCCACAGAGGGAGGGTGTGCCATCGCCACTAGGAATTTTTGGTGAAAAATTATATGAAATGTGCTTTAATATATAGAGCTTTTAAAGGTCTTCTTCTTCTTCTTCTTCTATGGTTCAAGGACCTTTTAATAGATTTCTGTGGACCAAATATTTTCTAAAGGCCCAATGGGCTTTAAACATTTCTCTGTAGACGATAGATCTTGTGAAGGCCTTCACTGATCCATGGACCTTCTAAAGCTTTTCTATGGACCGAAGACCTTTTGAAAGTATTCCATAATCCAAGGGCCTTCTAAATGTCTTCCATGGAGGGAAGACATTCTAAAGGTCTTTTATGAATCGTAGACCTTCTAAAATTTTTCTATGGACCGAACTTTTAGAGGTCTTATATGGACAAAAGACCTTTTAAAGGTCTTCTATGGACTGATGATCTTTAAAAGTTTTCTGTTGGCCGAAGACCTTCTAAAGGTCTTCTATTATCCTAGGATATTCTAAAGGTTTTCTATGGACCCAAGACCTTTTAGGGACATCTTCCATGGACCGAAGATTTTCTAAAGGTCTTCTATGGTTTGAAGATCTTCTAAAGGGGTTCTATTACCTGAGGGGCTTCTGAAGGTTTCTATGGGCAGACGACCTTCTTATGACCTTAATACCTAATAAGGGACTACTATGGCATGAAAACCTTCTAAAAGTCTTCTACGAACTGCAGACATTCTAAAGGTCTTCTATGGCCTGATGACCTTCCAAATGTCTTCCATAGCCTGAAGACCTTCTAAACGTCTTCTGCGGACAGAAGACCTTGTAAATGTCTTCTATGGCTTGAAGACGTTCTAGAAGTCTTCTACGGACAGCATAACTTCTTAAGGTTTTTTAGGGCCCGAAGATTTTTTATAGGTATTCTACGGACTGAAGACATTTCGCAGGTCTACTATGGACTGAAAACCTTCTAAATACCATAGAAGGCACAATATCTTCTTATTGTCTCCCATGAACCGAATATCTTCTATTGGGTTTTTATGGACCGAAGACCTTCTGACGGTTTTCTATGTACCGAAGACCTTTTTAAGGCCTTCTATTGATTGAAGACCTTTTGGATTGAATACCTTTTAAAGCTCTTCTATGGACGAAAGACCTTCTAAAGGTCTTCCATGGACTAAATGCCCTTTAAAGGTGTTCCGTGGACTGAAGACCTTTATGGGGTCTTCTATGGACTGAAGAAATTTTAAAATTGTTCTATGGACAGAATACCTTCTAAGTGTCTTCTAAATTTCTTCTAGGTCTTGACACCCTTCTAAAGTTATGCTATAGCCTGAAGACTTTTACTATCACCTGTAGACCTCCTAATGGCTTTCTATGCCTGAGGAGTTTCTATAGGTCTTCTATGAAAATAATACCTTCTAAATATCTTCTATTACCTGAAGACCTTCTATGCGTCATCTATGGACAGAAGACCTTCTAAGGGTCTTCTATGGCCTGAAGTCCTTCTATGCGCCATTTATGGCCAAAAGACCTTTTAAGGGTCTTCTATGGCCTTGAGACTATCTAAAGTTCTTCTATGGCCCGAGTCCGTTCTAAAGGTATTTTGTGGACAGAAGACTTTCTAAAAATTATCTACAGCCTGAAGGACTTCAAAATGTCTTATTTGGTCCAACGACTATCAAAAGGTCTTCTATGGATCGAAGACTTTCTAAAGGCATTTTATGGATCGATGCTCTACTGAAGGTCTTCTATAGACCGATGACATGCAAATGTTTCTACAGATAGGGCACCTTATAAGGGTATTTTATGGTCAGAAAACTGCCTAAGGGTCTTCTCCGTAGTAGTTTCTAAAGTTTTTCTATGGTCCAGGGACATTCCAAATGTTTTCAATCGAAGATCTAAAAATCGTCTATGGCCTGAAGACCTTCTTAAGATCTTATATGGCCTGCAGATCTTCTAAAGGTCTTTTGAGGAGCTACGGCATTTTCAAGATCTTCTATGGACCGACGATTTTCTCAATGTTTTCTATGACCTGAAGACCTTCTAAAAGTCTTTGGCAGCCAGATGACTTTTTAAAGGTCTTCTATGATTTGAAAACCTTCAAAAGATCAATGGCCTGAAGACCTTCATTCTAAAGGTCTGGTATGGTCTGAAGACCTTCTTTTTCTATGAACAGAAGACCTTTCAAATGCCTTCTGCGAACAGAAGACCTAAGGATCTTCTAAGACCTTCTACTGTCTACAGACCTTCTAAAGGTCTTCTATGGCTTGAAGATCGAATGCTCTTCTACAGTCTAACTAACTTCTAAAGAGCTTCTGTCAACAGGAGACCTTCTTAAGGTCTTCTATCATCCGAAGACTTTGTAAAGGCCTTTTATGGCATGAAGACTTTCTAAAGGCCCTCTATGGGTCGAATACCTTCTAAAGGTCTTCTATGGCATGAAGACCTTCAAAATGCCCTCTAGGGCTTGAAGATCGAAGGATCGTCTTAAGATATTTTACAGTCTAAAGACCATCTAAAGGTCTTCTGTCGACAGTAGACCTTCTTATGGTCTTATTTGGTCCGAAGATCTTCTAAATGTATTCTACGGAAAGAAGACCTTCCAAATGTATTCTATGGCTTGAAGATCGAATGACCTTCTAAAGGTCTTTTACAGCCTAAAGACCTTCTAAAGGTCTGCTGTCAACAGAAGACCTTCTTAAGGTTTTCTATGGTCCGAAGACGTTCTAAATATCTTCTATGGCATCAAGACCTTCCAAAGGAGTTCTATGGCTCGAATACCTATTAAGGTTCCCCTATGTCATGAAGACCTTCAAAATGTCTTCTACGGACAGAAGACCTTCCAAATGTCTTCTTCGGCTTGAAGATGGAAGGATCTTCTAAAGATCTTGTAGAGTCTAAAGACCTTCTAAAGGTCTTCTATCGACAGGAGACCTTCTTAGGGTCTTCTATGGTCCGAAGACCTTCTAAATGTCTTCTATGGCATGAAGACCTTCAAAAGTCTTCTACGCACAGAATACCTTCCAAATGTCTTCTTCGGCTTGAAGATGGAAGGATCTTCTAGAGTCTAAAGATGTTCTATAGGTCTTCTATCGACAGGAGAACTTCTTAAGGTCTTCTATGGTCCGAAGACCTTCTAAATGTCTTATATGGCATGAAGACCTTCAAACTGTCTTCTACGAACAGAAGACCTTTCAAATGTCTTCTCGAAGGATTATTTAAAGATCTTCTACAGTCTAAAGAGCTTCTAAAGGTCCTCTGTCGACAGGAGACCTTCTTAAAGTCTTCTATTGTCCGAAGACCTTCTAATGATCTTCTATGGCTCCAATACCTTCTAGAGTTCCTCTATGGCATGAAGACCTCAAAAGACCTTCCAAATGTGTTCTATGGCTGAAGATCGAAGGATTTCCTAAAGATCTTCTACAGTCGAAAAAAAAAACTTCTAAAGTTCTTCTGTCGACAGGAGACCTTCTTAAGGTCTTCTATGGTTCGAAGACCTTGTAAATGTCTTCTATGGCATGAAGAACTTCTAAAGGTCTTCTATGGCTCGAATACCTTCTAAAGGTCTTATATGACATCAAGATCTTCAAAATGTCTTATGGGCAAGAGACCTTTCAAATGTCTTCTAGGGCTTGAAAATCGAAGGATCTTCAATAGGTCTTCTACAGCCTGAAGATATTCTTAAGGTATTCTATGATCCGAAGACTTTCTAAATATCTTCTGTGGCTTGAGGACCTTCTAAATATCTCCTAGTTTTCTTCTACCGTCGAAAGGTCTTTAGTAGACCGAAAACCCACTAAAGTGTTCTATGGTCAAAATACTTTGTGGACCTACAACCTTCTAAAGGTCTTCAGTGGGCACAAGACCTTCTAAAGATTTTCTATGAACCGAAGAACTTCTAAAGTTCTTTTTATACAGAAGATACGTTCTAAAGGTCTTTTATTTTCAGTGGAAAGGTCTTTAGAAGATCGAAAGCCTACTATTGGTCTTCTATGTTCGAAGGACTTACTAATAGTCTTCATTAGACCGAAGAGAAGAGGGTTAGGTATGGTCGTAGAAACTCCATCAGTGACCGAATACCTTCTATAGATCAGTTATGGTCAGTAAACCTACTTCAGGTCTTCAGTCGACACAAGGCCTGTTAAAGACATTTTATGCTCCTCTATATACAAAAGACCTTTTAATTGATTCTATTGACCAAGGACCTTCTTGAGGTCTTCTTCTATGGTTGAAAGATCAAATGCCTTCTAAATATTTTCTGTCAACCGAAAACCTTCTATAGGGGTTCCTTGGAGAGAAATCCTTCTAAAGTTAACCATTGAAAAAGAAATCCTTTGGAACGATCGCTGTTAATCGCTTTTGGTCGATTTGCAACAGGGAAAATTCTTAAACAACAACAACACTATTTGGCTCATTCCCATACACACATAAGTGCTTATGCCTACAAACATCATATGTTTGTGTGTATGTATGTAGTAGATGTGCTGTTCAAAAATATTTGTACAAATTCCATGTTCCAGGGAATTATAGCCATTCACATGAACCACACACACACGCACACGAACTGTATTTTCAGGCCTTAGCATAAGTAATGCCTGGAAAGCAGACTAGTCTTTGCAACACATGTTTGACATGCATGCACAACCAGGCAGGATATATGTATATTCGTTTGGCAGGCTTGCTTTTGAGCAACAATGAGCTATGTCCGCTTTAACGTTCATTAAGCAAAGAAACACAAAAAAACTGCAACAAATAAATGAATAAAACTACAAACTGGGCGGACACTGACATCTGTAATTGAAATGAATTAAAAAAAAGCCGATGAACGATGATAGAAGGTGGGGGACACTGATGATTTACTTTAACAACTGAAACAATTATTAAAGCTTATTGATTTATGGCTATGCAACAAGAAAGAGCATAGTGATGATATTCATGGTTTGCCGAGGCGGACTTCAGGTAACGGGATAATGGAGTAATTCTGTTGTGTTTTATTTTTATTGAAGTTGTTTTCCACAACATTTATCTAAACGTTGTTAAATGACTCAAAATCAATCGATCGTTTTGTTACGTTTCAATAAACTTTGAAACGATTAGTGTGAAAATTACAGGCAAACAAATACAGCAACATGAAAAATAAGTTGCATTTAATTGTTGTTGTTACGCCTAGTAGTCGGTGTTAAAGGGTGGAAGTTGTTCCTTTTGTTTGATTCAATTTGGGATAATTGAAATGTTTGGTATTCATCGAACAAAAATCTGGAAACAAAGTAATGTGAAATAAATCAGGGTCTGGTCAAAGGGCGTGGATTTTCAGAGAATAATTTTCAGGGCCTGGTCAAAAGCGAAGATTATTAAACAATATTTTATAAGGGTCTGGTCAAAGGCGTGGATTATAAAAGAATATTGTTTGAGGGCCTGGTCAAAGGCGTGGATTATTAAAAAAAAAATGTGGACCTGGTCAAAGGCGTGGATTATTAAAGAATATTTTTTCAGGGCCTGGTCAATGGCGTTGATTATTAAAGAATATGTTTTCAGGGCCTGGTCAAAGGCGTGGATTATTAAAGAATATTTTTTCAGGGCCTGGTCAAAGGCGTGGATTATTAAAGAATATTTTTTCAGGGCCTGGCCAAAGGCGTGGATTATTAAAGAATATTTTTCAGGGCCTGGTCAAAGGCGTGGATTATTAAAGAATATTTTTTCAGGGCCTGGTCAAAGGCGTGGATTATTAAAGAATATTTTTTCAGGGCCTGGTCAAAGGCGTGGATTATTAAACAATATTTTTTCAGAGCCTGGTCAAAGGCGTGGATTATTAAACAATATTTTTTCAGGGCCTGGTCAAAGGCGTGGATTATTAAAGAATATTTTTTTCAGGGCCTGGTCAAAGGCGTGGATTATTAAAGAATATTTTTTCAGGGCCTGGTCAAAGGCGTGGATTATTAAAGAATATTTTTTCAGGGCCTGGTCAAAGGCGTGGATTATTAAAGAATATTTTTTCAGGGCCTGGTCAAAGGCGTGGATTATTAAAGAATATTTTTTCAGGGCCTGGTCAAAGGCGTGGATTATTAAAGAATATTTTTCAGGGCCTGGTCAAAGGCGTGGATTATTAAAGAATATTTTTTCAGGGCCTGGTCAAAGGCGTGGATTATTAAAGAATATTTTTTCAGGGCCTGGTCAAAGGCGTGGATTATTAAAGAATATTTTTTCAGGGCCTGGTCAAAGGCGTGGATTATTAAAGAATATTTTTTCAGGGCCTGGTCAAAGGCGTGGAATATTAAAGAATATTTTTCAGGGCCTGGTCAAAGGCCGTGGATTATTAAAGAATATTTTTTCAGGGGCCTGGTCAAAGGCGTGGATTATTAAAGAATATTTTTTCAGGGCCTGGTCAAAGGCGTGGATTATTAAAGAATATTTTTTCAGGGCCTGGTCAAAGGCGTGGATTATTAAAGAATATTTTTTCAGGGCCTGGTCAAAGGCGTGGATTATTAAAGAATATTTTTTCAGGGCCTGGTCAAAGGCGTGGATTATTAAAGAATATTTTTTCAGGGCCTGGTCAAAGGCGTGGATTATTAAAGAATATTTTTTCAGGGCCTGGTCAAAGGCGTGGATTATTAAAGAATATTTTTTCAGGGCCTGGTCAAAGGCGTGGATTATTAAAGAATATTTTTTCAGGGCCTGGTCAAAGGCGTGGATTATTAAAGAATATTTTTTCAGGGCCTGGTCAAAGGCGTGGATTATTAAAGAATATTTTTTCAGGGCCTGGTCAAAGGCGTGGATTATTAAAGAATATTTTTTCAGGCCTGGTCAAAGGCGTGGATTATTAAAGAATATTTTTTCAGGGCCTGGTCAAAGGCGTGGAATATTAAAGAATATTTTTTCAGGGCCTGGTCAAAGGCGTGGATTATTAAAGAATATTTTTTCAGGGCCTGGTCAAAGGCGTGGATTATTAAAGAATATTTTTTCAGGGCCTGGTCAAAGGCGTGGATTATTAAAGAATATTTTTTCAGGGCCTGGTCAAAGGCGTGGATTATTAAAGAATATTTTTTCAGGGCCTGGTCAAAGGCGTGGATTATTAAAGAATATTTTTTCAGGGCCTGGTCAAAGGCGTGGATTATTAAAGAATATTTTTTCAGGGCCTGGTCAAAGGCGTGGATTATTAAAGAATATTTTTTCAGGGCCTGGTCAAAGGCGTGGATTATTAAAGAATATTTTTTCAGGGCCTGGTCAAAGGCGTGGATTATTAAAGAATATTTTTTCAGGCCTGGTCAAAAGGCGTGGATTATTAAAGAATATTTCTTCAGGGCCTGGTCAAAGGCGTGGATTATTAAAGAATATTTTTTCAGGGCCTGGTCAAAGGCGTGGATTATTAAAGAATATTTTTTCAGGGCCTGGTCAAAGGCGTGGATTATTAAAGAATATTTTTTTAGGGCCTGCTCAAAGGCGTGGATTATTAAAGAATATTTTTTCAGGGCCTGCTCAAAGGCGTGGATTATTAAAGAATATTTTTTCAGGGCCTGCTCAAAGGCGTGGATTATTAAAGAATATTTTTTCAGGGCCTGCTCAAAGGCGTGGATTATTAAAGAATATTTTTCAGGCCTGCTCAAAGGCGTGGATTATTAAAGAATATTTTTTCAGGGCCTGCTCAAAGGCGTGGATTATTAAAGAATATTTTTTCAGGGCCTGCTCAAAGGCGTGGATTATTAAAGAATATTTTTTCAGGGCCTGCTCAAAGGCGTGGATTATTAAAGAATATTTTTTCAGGGCCTGCTCAAAGGCGTGGATTATTAAAGAATATTTTTCAGGGCCTGCTCAAAGGCGTGGATTATTAAAGAATATTTTTCAGGGCCTGGTCAAAGGCGTGGATTATTAAAGAATATTTTTTCAGGGCCTGGTCAAAGGCGTGGATTATTAAAGAATATTTTTTCAGGGCCTGGTCAAAGGCGTGGATTATTAAAGAATATTTTTCAGGGCCTGGTCAAAGGCGTGGATTATTAAAGAATATTTTTTCAGGGCCTGGTCAAAGGCGTGGATTACTAAAGAATATTTTTTCAGGGCCTGGTCAAAGGCGTGGATTATTAAAGAATATTTTTTTAGGGCCTGGTCAAAGGCGTGGATTATTAAAGAATATTTTTTTAGGGCCTGGTCAAAGGCGTGGATTATTAAAGAATATTTTTTCAGGGCCTGGTCAAAGGCGTGGATTATTAAAGAATATTTTTTCAGGGCGTGCTCAAAGGCGTGGATTATTAAAGAATATTTTTTCAGGGCCTGCTCAAAGGCGTGGATTATTAAAGAATATTTTTTCAGGGCCTGCTCAAAGGCGTGGATTATTAAAGAATATTTTTTCAGGGCCTGCTCAAAGGCGTGGATTATTAAAGAATATTTTTTCAGGGCCTGCTCAAAGGCTTGGATTATTAAAGAATATTTTTTCAGGGCCTGCTCAAAGGCGTGGATTATTAAAGAATATTTTTTCAGGGCCTGCTCAAAGGCGTGGATTATTAAAGAATATTTTTTCAGGGCCTGCTCAAAGGCGTGGATTATTAAAGAATATTTTTTCAGGGCCTGCTCAAAGGCGTGGATTATTAAAGAATATTTTTTCAGGGCCTGCTCAAAGGCGTGGATTATTAAAGAATATTTTTTCAGGGCCTGCTCAAAGGCGTGGATTATTAAAGAATATTTTTTCAGGGCCTGCTCAAAGGCGTGGATTATTAAAGAATATTTTTTCAGGGCCTGCTCAAAGGCGTGGATTATTAAAGAATATTTTTTCAGGGCCTGCTCAAAGGCGTGGATTATTAAAGAATACTTTTTCAGGGCCTGCTCAAAGGGCGTGGATTATTAAAGAATATTTTTTCAGGGCCTGCTCAAAGGCGCGGATTATTAAAGAATATTTTTTCAGGGCCTGCTCAAAGGCGTGGATTATTAAAGAATATTTTTTCAGGGCCTGCTCAAAGGCGTGGATTATTAAAGAATATTTTTTCAGGGCCTGCTCAAAGGCGTGGATTATTAAAGAATATTTTTTCAGGCCTGCTCAAAGGCGTGGATTATTAAAGAATATTTTTTCAGGGCCTGCTCAAAGGCGTGGATTATTAAAGAATATTTTTTCAGGGCCTGCTCAAAGGCGTGGATTATTAAAGAATATTTTTTCAGGGCCTGCTCAAAGGCGTGGATTATTAAAGAATATTTTTTCAGGGCCTGCTCAAAGGCGTGGATTATTAAAGAATATTTTTCAGGGGCCTGCTCAAAGGCGTGGATTATTAAAGAATATTTTTTCAGGGCCTGCTCAAAGGCGTGGATTTATTAAAGAATATTTTTTCAGGGCCTGCTCAAAAGGCGTGGATTATTAAAGAATATTTTTTCAGGGCCTGCTCAAAGGCGTGGATTATTAAAGAATATTTTTTCAGGGCCTGCTCAAAGGCGTGGATTATTAAAGAATATTTTTTCAGGGCCTGCTCAAAGGCGTGGATTATTAAAGATATTTTTTCAGGGCCTGCTCAAAGGCGTGGATTATTAAAGAATATTTTTTCAGGGCCTGCTCAAAGGCGTGATTATTAAAGAATATTTTTCAGGGCCTGCTCAAAGGCGTGGATTATTAAAGAATATTTTTTCAGGGCCTGCTCAAAGGCGTGGATTATTAAAGAATATTTTTTCAGGGCCTGCTCAAAGGCGTGGATTATTAAAGAATATTTTTTCAGGGCCTGCTCAAAGGCGTGGATTATTAAAGAATATTTTTTCAGGGCCTGCTCAAAGGCGTGGATTATTAAAGAATATTTTTTCAGGGCCTGCTCAAAGGCGTGGATTATTAAAGAATATTTTTTCAGGGCCTGCTCAAAGGCGTGGATTATTAAAGAATATTTTTTCAGGGCCTGCTCAAAGGCGTGGATTATTAAAGAATATTTTTTCAGGGCCTGCTCAAAGGCGTGGATTATTAAAGAATATTTTTTCAGGGCCTGCTCAAAGGCGTGGATTATTAAAGAATATTTTTTCAGGGCCTGCTCAAAGGCGTGGATTATTAAAGAATATTTTTTCAGGGCCTGCTCAAAGGCGTGGATTATTAAAGAATATTTTTTCAGGGCCTGCTCAAAGGCGTGGATTATTAAAGAATATTTTTTCAGGGCCTGGTCAAAGGCGTGGATTATTAAAGAATATTTTTTTCAGGGCCTGCTCCAAGGCGTGGATTATTAAAGAATATTTTTTCAAGGCCTGCTCAAAAGCGTGGATTATTAAAGAATATTTTTTCAGGGCCTGGTCAAAGGCGTGGATTATTAAAGAATATTTTTTCAGGGCCTGGTCAAAGGCGTGGATTATTAAAGAATATTTTTTCAGGGCCTGCTCAAAGGCGTGGATTATTAAAGAATATTTTTTCAGGGCCTGCTCAAAGGCGTGGATTATTAAAGAATATTTTTTCAGGGCCTGCTCAAAGGCGTGGATTATTAAAGAATATTTTTTCAGGGCCTGGTCAAAGGCGTGGATTATTAAAGAATATTTTTTTCAGGGCCTGCTCCAAGGCGTGGATTATTAAAGAATATTTTTTCAGGGCCTGGTCAAAGGCGTGGATTATTAAAGAATATTTTTTTCAGGGCCTGCTCCAAGGCGTGGATTATTAAAGAATATTTTTTCAAGGCCTGCTCAAAAGCGTGGATTATTAAAGAATATTTTTTCAGGGCCTGGTCAAAGGCGTGGATTATTAAAGAATATTTTTTCAGGGCCTGGTCAAAGGCGTGGATTATTAAAGAATATTTTTTCAGGGCCTGGTCAAAGGCGTGGATTATTAAAGAATATTTTTTCAGGGCCTGCTCAAAGGCGTGGATTATTAAAGAATATTTTTTCAGGGCCTACTCAAAGGCGTGGATTATTAAAGAATATTTTTTCAGGGCCTGCTCAAAGGCGTGGATTATTAAAGAATATTTTTTCAGGGCCTGCTCAAAGGCGTGGATTATTAAAGAATATTTTTTCAGGGCCTGCTCAAAGGCGTGGATTATTAAAGAATATTTTTTCAGGGCCTGCTCAAAGGCGTGGATTATTAAAGAATATTTTTTCAGGGCCTGCTCAAAGGCGTGGATTATTAAAGAATATTTTTTCAGGGCCTGCTCAAAGGCGTGGATTATTAAAGAATATTTTTTCAGGGCCTGCTCAAAGGCGTGGATTATTAAAGAATATTTTTTCAGGGCCTGCTCAAAGGCGTGGATTATTAAAGAATATTTTTTCAGGGCCTGCTCAAAGGCGTGGATTATTAAAGAATATTTTTTCAGGGCCTGCTCAAAGGCGTGGATTATTAAAGAATATTTTTTCAGGGCCTGCTCAAAGGCGTGGATTATTAAAGAATATTTTTTCAGGGCCTGCTCAAAGGCGTGGATTATTAAAGAATATTTTTTCAGGGCCTGCTCAAAGGCGTGGATTATTAAAGAATATTTTTTCAGGGCCTGCTCAAAGGCGTGGATTATTAAAGAATATTTTTTCAGGGCCTGCTCAAAGGCGTGGATTATTAAAGAATATTTTTTCAGGGCCTGCTCAAAGGCGTGGATTATTAAAGAATATTTTTTCAGGGCCTGCTCAAAGGCGTGGATTATTAAAGAATATTTTTTCAGGGCCTGCTCAAAGGCGTGGATTATTAAAGAATATTTTTTCAGGGCCTGCTCAAAGGCGTGGATTTTTAAAGAATATTTTTTCAGGGCCTGCTCAAAGGCGTGGATTATTAAAGAATATTTTTTCAGGGCCTGCTCAAAGGCGTGGATTATTAAAGAATATTTTTTCAGGGCCTGCTCAAAGGCGTGGATTATTAAAGAATATTTTTTCAGGGCCTGCTCAAAGGCGTGGATTATTAAAGAATATTTTTTTAGGGCCTGCTCAAAGGCGTGGATTATTAAAGAATATTTTTTCAGGGCCTGCTCAAAGGCGTGGATTATTAAAGAATATTTTTTCAGGGCCTTGTCAAAGGCGTGGATTATTGAAGAATATTTTTTCAAGGCCTGCTCAAAGGCGTGGATTATTAAAGAATATTTTTTCAGGGCCTGCTCAAAGGCGTGGATTATTAAAGAATATTTTTTCAGGGCCTGCTCAAAGGCGTGGATTATTAAAGAATATTTTTTTAGGGCCTGCTCAAAGGCGTGGATTATTAAAGAATATTTTTTCAGGGCCTGCTCAAAGGCGTGGATTATTAAAGAATATTTTTTCAGGGCCTTGTCAAAGGCGTGGATTATTGAAGAATATTTTTTCAAGGCCTGCTCAAAGGCGTGGATTATTAAAGAATATTTTTTCAGGGCCTGCTCAAAGGCGTGGATTATTAAAGAATATTTTTTCAGGGCCTGCTCAAAGGCGTGGATTATTAAAGAATATTTTTTCAGGGCCTGCTCAAAGGCGTGGATTATTAAAGAATATTTTTTCAGGGCCTGCTCAAAGGCGTGGATTATTAAAGAATATTTTTTCAGGGCCTGCTCAAAGGCGTGGATTATTAAAGAATATTTTTTCAGGGCCTTGTCAAAGGCGTGGATTATTGAAGAATATTTTTTCAAGGCCTGCTCAAAGGCGTGGATTATTAAAGAATATTTTTTCAGGGCCTGCTCAAAGGCGTGGATTATTAAAGAATATTTTTTCAGGGCCTGCTCAAAGGCGTGGATTATTAAAGAATATTTTTTCAGGGCCTGCTCAAAGGCGTGGATTATTAAAGAATATTTTTTCAGGGCCTGCTCAAAGGCGTGGATTATTAAAGAATATTTTTTTCAGGGCCTGCTCCAAGGCGTGGATTATTAAAGAATATTTTTTCAAGGCCTGCTCAAAAGCGTGGATTATTAAAGAATATTTTTTCAGGGCCTGGTCAAAGGCGTGGATTATTAAAGAATATTTTTTCAGGGCCTGGTCAAAGGCGTGGATTATTAAAGAATATTTTTTCAGGGCCTGCTCAAAGGCGTGGATTATTAAAGAATATTTTTTCAGGGCCTGCTCAAAGGCGTGGATTATTAAAGAATATTTTTTCAGGGCCTGCTCAAAGGCGTGGATTATTAAAGAATATTTTTTCAGGGCCTGCTCAAAGGCGTGGATTATTAAAGAATATTTTTTCAGGGCCTGCTCAAAGGCGTGGATTATTAAAGAATATTTTTTCAGGGCCTGCTCAAAGGCGTGGATTATTAAAGAATATTTTTTCAGGGCCTGCTCAAAGGCGTGGATTATTAAAGAATATTTTTTCAGGGGCTGCTCAAAGGCGTGGATTATTAAAGAATATTTTTTCAGGGCCTGCTCAAAGGCGTGGATTATTAAAGAATATTTTTTCAGGGCCTGCTCAAAGGCGTGGATTATTAAAGAATATTTTTTCAGGGCCTGCTCAAAGGCGTGGATTATTAAAGAATATTTTTTCAGGGCCTGCTCAAAGGCGTGGATTATTAAAGAATATTTTTTCAGGGCCTGCTCAAAGGCGTGGATTATTAAAGAATATTTTTTCAGGGCCTGCTCAAAGGCGTGGATTATTAAAGAATATTTTTTCAGGGCCTGCTCAAAGGCGTGGATTATTAAAGAATATTTTTTCAGGGCCTGCTCAAAGGCGTGGATTATTAAAGAAAATTTTTTTTCAGGGCCTGCTCAAAGGCGTGTATTATTAAAGAATATTTTTTCAGGGCCTGCTCAAAGGCGTGGATTATTAAAGAATATTTTTTCAGGGCCTGCTCAAAGGCGTGGATTATTAAAGAATATTTTTTCAGGGCCTGCTCAAAGGCGTGGATTATTAAAGAATATTTTTTCAGGGCCTGCTCAAAGGCGTGGATTATTAAAGAATATTTTTTCAGGGCCTGCTCAAAGGCGTGGATTATTAAAGAATATTTTTTCAGGGCCTGCTCAAAGGCGTGGATTATTAAAGAATATTTTTTCAGGGCCTGCTCAAAGGCGTGGATTATTAAAGAATATTTTTTCAGGGCCTGCTCAAAGGCGTGGATTATTAAAGAATATTTTTTCAGGGCCTGCTCAAAGGCGTGGATTATTAAAGAATATTTTTTCAGGGCCTGCTCAAAGGCGTGGATTATTAAAGAATATTTTTTCAGGGCCTGCTCAAAGGCGTGGATTATTAAAGAATATTTTTTCAGGGCCTGCTCAAAGGCGTGGATTATTAAAGAATATTTTTTCAGGGCCTGCTCAAAGGCGTGGATTATTAAAGAATATTTTTTCAGGGCCTGCTCAAAGGCGTGGATTATTAAAGAATATTTTTTCAGGGCCTGCTCAAAGGCGTGGATTATTAAAGAATATTTTTTCAGGGCCTGCTCAAAGGCGTGGATTATTAAAGAATATTTTTTCAGGGCCTGCTCAAAGGCGTGGATTATTAAAGAATATTTTTTCAGGGCCTGCTCAAAGGCGTGGATTATTAAAGAATATTTTTTCAGGGCCTGCTCAAAGGCGTGGATTATTAAAGAATATTTTTTCAGGGCCTGCTCAAAGGCGTGGATTATTAAAGAATATTTTTTCAGGGCCTGCTCAAAGGCGTGGATTATTAAAGAATATTTTTTCAGGGCCTGCTCAAAGGCGTGGATTATTAAAGAATATTTTTTCAGGGCCTGCTCAAAGGCGTGGATTATTAAAGAATATTTTTTCAGGGCCTGCTCAAAGGCGTGGATTATTAAAGAATATTTTTTCATGGCCTGCTCAAAGGCGTGGATTATTAAAGAATATTTTTTCAGGGCCTGCTCAAAGGCGTGGATTATTAAAGAATATTTTTTCAGGGCCTGCTCAAAGGCGTGGATTATTAAAGAATATTTTTTCAGGGCCTGCTCAAAGGCGTGGATTATTAAAGAATATTTTTTCAGGGCCTGCTCAAAGGCGTGGATTATTAAAGAATATTTTTTCAGGGCCTGCTCAAAGGCGTGGATTATTAAAGAATATTTTTTCAGGGCCTGCTCAAAGGCGTGGATTATTAAAGAATATTTTTTCAGGGCCTGCTCAAAGGCGTGGATTATTAAAGAATATTTTTTCAGGGCCTGCTCAAAGGCGTGGATTATTAAAGAATATTTTTTCAGGGCCTGCTCAAAGGCGTGGATTATTAAAGAATATTTTTTCAGGGCCTGCTCAAAGGCGTGGATTATTAAAGAATATTTTTTCAGGGCCTGCTCAAAGGCGTGGATTATTAAAGAATATTTTTTCAGGGCCTGCTCAAAGGCGTGGATTATTAAAGAATATTTTTTCAGGGCCTGCTCAAAGGCGTGGATTATTAAAGAATATTTTTTCAGGGCCTGCTCAAAGGCGTGGATTATTAAAGAATATTTTTTCAGGGCCTGCTCAAAGGCGTGGATTATTAAAGAATATTTTTTCAGGGCCTGCTCAAAGGCGTGGATTATTAAAGAATATTTTTTCAGGGCCTGCTCAAAGGCGTGGATTATTAAAGAATATTTTTTCAGGGCCTGCTCAAAGGCGTGGATTATTAAAGAATATTTTTTCAGGGCCTGCTCAAAGGCGTGGATTATTAAAGAATATTTTTTCAGGGCCTGCTCAAAGGCGTGGATTATTAAAGAATATTTTTTCAGGGCCTGCTCAAAGGCGTGGATTATTAAAGAATATTTTTTCAGGGCCTGCTCAAAGGCGTGGATTATTAAAGAATATTTTTTCAGGGCCTGCTCAAAGGCGTGGATTATTAAAGAATATTTTTTCAGGGCCTGCTCAAAGGCGTGGATTATTAAAGAATATTTTTTCAGGGCCTGCTCAAAGGCGTGGATTATTAAAGAATATTTTTTCAGGGCCTGCTCAAAGGCGTGGATTATTAAAGAATATTTTTTCAGGGCCTGCTCAAAGGCGTGGATTATTAAAGAATATTTTTTCAGGGCCTGCTCAAAGGCGTGGATTATTAAAGAATATTTTTTCAGGGCCTGCTCAAAGGCGTGGATTATTAAAGAATATTTTTTCAGGGCCTGCTCAAAGGCGTGGATTATTAAAGAATATTTTTTCAGGGCCTGCTCAAAGGCGTGGATTATTAAAGAATATTTTTTCAGGGCCTGCTCAAAGGCGTGGATTATTACAGAATATTTTTTCAGGGCCTGCTCAAAGGCGTGGATTTTTAAAGAATATTTTTTCAGGGCCTGCTCAAAGGCGTGGATTATTAAAGAATATTTTTTCAGGGCCTGCTCAAAGGCGTGGATTATTAAAGAATATTTTTTCAGGGCCTGCTCAAAGGCGTGGATTATTAAAGAATATTTTTTCAGGGCCTGCTCAAAGGCGTGGATTATTAAAGAATATTTTTTTAGGGCCTGCTCAAAGGCGTGGATTATTAAAGAATATTTTTTCAGGGCCTGCTCAAAGGCGTGGATTATTAAAGAATATTTTTTCAGGGCCTGCTCAAAGGCGTGGATTATTAAAGACTATTTTTTCAGGGCCTGCTCAAAGGCGTGGATTATTAAAGAATATTTTTTCAGGGCCTGCTCAAAGGCGTGGATTATTAAAGAATATTTTTTCAGGGCCTGCTCAAAGGCGTGGATTATTAAAGAATATTTTTTCAGGGCCTGCTCAAAGGCGTGGATTATTAAAGACTATTTTTTCAGGGCCTGCTCAAAGGCGTGGATTATTAAAGAATATTTTTTCAGGGCCTGCTCAAAGGCGTGGATTATTAAAGACTATTTTTTCAGGGCCTGCTCAAAGGCGTGGATTATTAAAGAATATTTTTTCAGGGCCTGCTCAAAGGCGTGGATTATTAAAGAATATTTTTTCAGGGCCTGCTCAAAGGCGTGGATTATTAAAGAATATTTTTTCAGGGCCTGCTCAAAGGCGTGGATTATTAAAGAATATTTTTTCAGGGCCTGCTCAAAGGCGTGGATCATTAAAGAATATTTTTTCAGGGCCTGCTCAAAGGCGTGGATTATTAAAGAATATTTTTTCAGGGCCTGCTCAAAGGCGTGGATTATTAAAGAATATTTTTTCAGGGCCTGCTCAAAGGCGTGGATTATTAAAGAATATTTTTTCAGGGCCTGCTCAAAGGCGTGGATTATTAAAGAATATTTTTTCAGGGCCTGCTCAAAGGCGTGGATTATTAAAGAATATTTTTTCAGGGCCTGCTCAAAGGCGTGGAACTCGAACCGGGGCATTCGGGGTGCAAAGCGCCCGTGCTTAACATTGCGCCATCGTGAGTTTGTGTAGTAATATTTGGCTTTATATCTTACCTGCATTGAACGACGACTGGAACCGCTATTCGAACGTGACAGCATTGGTGGTCGTCGTTTTGTGGCACCACGACCCGCCAACAAATTATTCAGCAACGATGGTGAGCGAGCACAAATAAAGGCATGGAAAGAGGAAACCGTAAACACGCCCAATTTATTCAACGTATTTTTCGTGGGGCGTGAAACATGCGTGAGCAAGGACTGAAAATGAAAACAAAAGAAAATTTAATAAGTCATTCAGAAATCGGAAGTATGCTTTTCCGATGATGTCCTTACCTTTGGATTTGGCAATTCGCCACTTTGCAGCGATGCCATGTAACAACGCAAACGGAATTGTTCACAATGTAAACGTTCCAAGTTCTCTTCCCATTGCAGTATTTGACCTTGGATTTGAAGACGGGTATCCTGATCGGTAACCACAGATTGTTGTAATTCGGCCATGTGTTTTAGCTTGTGATCCTAGGGGGAGAGATATAGAGAGAGACAGAAGAGAAAGCGTTAGGTAAGGACACATAACTGGAATAGTCGCCCCACAATGTAACTCAAATGTAATTTTAACAAAGTTCCAAATAAAACTACACGGCATCATTTACACACATGTATTTATATGTGACATACATGTATATACCTAACTACATACGTTTGTATGGATGTATTATTGTCGACATTGTATGCTTTTGTCATTATTTTCAACGCCCATTAGTTGGATATATTTTTGTTGCTTGTTGTTTTGTGTTTCGCCTTTCTTTCTATGATGGCTTTTTTGTGCTGTTGTTCTATACAGACTATAGCTGAAACACATATACATATATAATATATTTTAAAAATCTCCCCAGCCTCTTTTTGCCCGTTACATTATACATACCAACATACCTACAAGAGTATGTAAATCTGTGTGTTTGAATTTGTTTGTTCGCCTAGCTTTTGCTGGTATACAAATCCATTTTTCTTGCATTACACAAAGTAGATTTCATTGCATGCCCCAACATATATATATACCAGATGGCACAGCATCCTTTCACACACTACACACACACATGTGTGTGTTTGTCCATTTGTATGCCCATGTCCTACCATAAACACAGGCTACACGCTAGTGATGACTATGATTCGCTTTCGTGTTGTTCCCCATTCTTTTATGCCTTTCGTCGTACTATGGTGGCACACACTGTCACCGAGATTTGTAATGCATCTGCACACATCTGCTTACACGTGTCTACTTATCATCGGCATTCATTGTCGGTCCGTCTGTTGGTGAGCCAAATATACCCTCCCACTAACTTTGTCTCCTCATACCAACAATGCCAAATAAAATAACAAAAACAAACTGCATACAACAACAAAAACAAAAGAAAATACCAACGAAATAAACAAGCAAATACAAACTATGTGTGTCATGAATTGACAATAAAAAAAGAAGAATATTGGGGTGTAATGGAGGAATATTGAAAGGAATAAATTCAGATGGACCAGGAGACCTTCCAAGGACCTTCGAAATGTGAGAGATCTGCTAAAGGTATGCTCAGGGTTAAATACCTTCCGAAGGTCTTTACAGGCAGCTTCTATAAGGATTCTCCAAGTAGAAGATCTCCTAAAGTTGTTCAATAGGCATATGACCTTCCAACGGCCTTCTGTAGGTAAAAGACCTTTCAAAGATCTTATTTAGGCTGATGACCTTGTTTAGGTCTTCTATAGGCTGAAGAGCTTCTGAATGTCTTCTATAGGTAGGCAAAAAATAGCCAGAAGACCTTCTAATTTGCATCTGTAGGCGGAACACCTTCTATTGACAAAATATCTTCTAAAAGTCTTTTACAGGAAGAAGACCTTATGAAGGTCTTTTACAGGCAGAAGACATTCTAAAGTCTTCTAAGAATCTTCCAAATGTAGGAGATCTCCTAAAGGTGTTCTCTAGACAAACTACCTTCTGAGGGTCTTCTACAGGCAGAAGACCTTTTATTTTTCTTCTATAGCCAGAAGACCTTTTAAAGGTCTTCTGTAGGCAGAAGATCCCCTAATGTTGTTCGATAGGCAGAAGACTTTATAAAGGTATTTTATATGCAGAAAATCTTCTGTAGGCTAGATTTTTAATAGACATGGGACCTTCTAAATATATTCTGTAGGCAGAGGTCCGTTTATAGGCTTTTCTATGCAGAAGACCTTATAAAATCAGAAGACATTTTAATTTTCTTCTTTAGGAAAAATACTTACTAAAGGTCTTCTATTGACATTGATCTTCTATTGAACCTTCTTTAGGTCTTCTATAGGCAGATTTCCTGCTACAGGTCACAAATAGTTAGAAGACCTCTAAAACTTTCAAAAGGTCCCTCAAAGCAGAAGACCTTCTAAGGGTCTTCTATACGCAGAATAACTTCAAAAGGTGGATTATTAAAGAATATTCTTTAAGGGCCTGATCAAAGGCCATATTATTAAATAATGTTTTCAGATCCTGGTCAAAGGCGTGAAACATTAAATAATATGTTTTCAGATCCTGGTCAAGGGCGTGAATCATTAAATAATATTCTATCAGCACCTGTTAAAAACGTGGATTATATAGAATATTTTTTCAGGGCCTTGTCAAAGTCGTGGATTATTTAGAAATATTTTCTGCAGGCAGAAGAGTTTTTAATTTTCTATATATAGAATACCTTAAAAAGATTTTCTGTAGGCATAATTCTATATAAAATATGTTCATCCACCCTAATGTTGAAGAAAAGTGTTACATGTGCAACAAATGTGACAAATTTCTATGAATGACGCATTTATGTATGTGTTGTTGTTTGTGTACCAATCGTTCAGCATCAAATTGAAACCAGGTGCAACAAAGTCCTCTTCTGATCCGTGTTATTTAACAGTTATTTTTTTTCAAAGCCGTGTGCACAGTGGTTAGCATATATATGTTTACTTTCACATATGTTGTGGGACTAAGTCTAAGGCAGTAAAACTTTCCAGAATAAATGTCGTCAGTGGAAGACCGAAGAACTTAAATCTCTATTCTGAAACAGTCAAGTGTATCACACAAGCAGACTACTCTCCAAAAAACTTTCAAATGTTGGATATTCAATTATATGTGTAGAATTTAAGAAAAAAATCAACTCCAGAAGAAATTGAAATCGATACATATGTGAAGGGTCTATAGAAGCACCTTTTTTCAGGCAGGGTCTATAGAAGCACCTTTTTTCACCCTTTCTTTCAGAAATGGTCTATAGAAGCACCCTTTCTTTCAGAAATGGTCTATAGAAGCACCCTTTCTTTCAAAAATGGTCTATAGAAGCACCCTTTCTTTCAAAAATGGTCTGTAGAAACACACTTTCCTTCAAAAATGGTCAATAGAAACACCCTTTCTTTCAAAAATGGTCAATAGAAACACCCTTTCTTTCAGGAAGGGTCTATAGAAGCACCCTTTCTTTCAGGAAGGGTCTATAGAAGCACCCTTTCTGTCAGAAAGGGTCTACAGAAGCACCCTTTCTGTCAGAAAGGGTCTATAGAAGCACCCTTTCTGTCAGAAAGGTTCTATAGATGCACCCTTTCTGTTAGAAAGGGTCTATAGAAGCACCCTTTCTGTCAGAAAGGGTCTATAGAAGCACCCTTTCTGTCAGAAAGGGTCTATAGAAGCACCCTTTCTGTCAGAAAGGGTCTATAGAAGCACCCTTTCTGTTAGAAAGGGTCCATAGAAGCACCCTTTCTGTCAGAGAGGGTCTATAGAAGCACCCTTTCTGTCAGAAAGGGTCTATAGATGCACCCTTTCTGTCAGAAAGGGTCCATAGAAGAACACTTTCTGTCAGAAAGGGTCTATAGAAGCACCCTTTCTGTCAGAAAGGGTCTATAGAAGCACCCTTTCTGTCAGAAAGGGTCTATAGAAGCACCCTTTCTATCAGAAAGGGTCTATAGAAGCACCCTTACTGTCAGAAAGGGTCTTTAGAAGCACCCTTTCTGTCAGAAAGGGGTCTATAGAAGCACCCTTTCTATCAGAAAGGGTCTATAGAAGCACCCTTACTGTCAGAAAGGGTCTTTAGAAGCACCCTTTCTGTTAGAAAGGGTCTATAGAAGCACCCTTTCTGTTAGAAAGGGTCTATAGAAGCACCCTTACTGTCAGAAAGGGTCTTTAGAAGCACCCTTTCTGTCAGAAAGGGGTCTATAGAAGCACCCTTTTTGTCAGAAAGGGGTCTAGAAAAGCACCCTTTCTGTCAGAAAGGGGTCTATAGAAGCACCTTTTTTGTCAGGAAGGAGTCTATAGAAGCACCCTTTCTGTCAGAAAGGGGTCTATAGAAGCACCCTTTATGCCAGAAAGGGTCTATAGAAGCACCCTTTTTGTCAGAAAGGGGTCTAGAAAAGCACCCTTTCTGTCAGAAAGGGGTCTATAGAAGCACCCTTTTTGTCAGAAAGGGGTCTATAGAAACACCCTTTTTTTCAGAAAGGGGTCTATAGAAGCACCCTTTATGCCAGAAAGGGTCTATAGAAGCATCTTTTTTCAGACAGGATCTATAGAAGCACCTTTTTTCAGACAGGTTCTATAGAAGCACCCTTTCTTTCAGCAATGGTCTATAAACCTTTCTTTCAGGAAGGGTCTATAGAAGCATCCTTTTTTTCATGAAGGGTCTATAGAAGCATCCTTTCTTTCATGAAGGGTCTATAGAAGCACCCTTTCTTTCAGGAAGGGTCTATAGAAGCACCCTTTTTTTCAGGAAGGTTCTATAGAAGCACCCTTTCTTTCAGGAAGGGTCTATAGAAGCACCCTTTCTTCCAGCAAGGGTCTATAGAAGCACCCTTTCTTTCAGGAAGGGTCTATAGAAGCACCCTTTCTGTCAGAAAGGGTCTATAGAAGCACCCTTTCTTTCAGAAATGGTCTATAGAAGCACCCTTTCTTTCAGAAATGGTCTATAGAAGCACCCTTTCTTTCAAAAATGGTCTGTAGAAGCACCCTTTCTTTCAAAAATGGTCTATAGAAACACCCTTTCTTTCAAAAATGGTCAATAGAAACATCTTTCTTTCAAAAATGGTCAATAGAAACACCCTTTCTTTCAGGAAGGGTCTATAGAAGCACCCTTTCTTTCAGGAAGGGCCTATAGAAGCACCCTTTCTTTCAGGAAGGGTCTATAGAAGCACCCTTTCTTTCAGGAAGGGTCTATAGAAGCACCTTTTCTTTCAGAAATGGTCTATAGAAGCACCCTTTCTTTCAGGAAGGGTCTAAAGAAGCACCCTTTCTTTCAGAAATGGTCTATAGAAGCACCCTTTCTTTCAGAAATGGTCTATAGAAGCACCCTTTCTTTCAAAAATGGTCTGTAGAAGCACCCTTTCTTTCAAAAATGGTCTATAGAAACACCCTTTCTTTCAAAAATGGTCAATAGAAACATCTTTCTTTCAAAAATGGTCAATAGAAACACCCTTTCTTTCAGGAAGGGTCTATAGAAGCACCCTTTCTTTCAGGAAGGGTCTATAGAAGCACCCTTTCTTTCAGGAAGGGTCTATAGAAGCACCCTTTCTTTCAGGAAGGGTCTATAGAAGCACCCTTTCTTTCAGGAAGGGTCTATAGAAGCACCCTTTCTTTCAGGAAGGGTCTATAGAAGCACCCTTTCTTTCAGGAAGGGTCTATAGAAGCACCCTTTCTTTCAGGAAGGGTCTATAGAAGCACCCTTTCTTTCAGAAATGGTCTATAGAAGCACCCTTTCTTTCAGAAATGGTCTATAGAAGCACCCTTTCTTTCAGGAAGGGTCTATAGAAGCACCCTTTCTTTCAAAAATGGTCTATAGAAGCACCCTTTCTTTCAAAAATGGTCTATAGAAGCACCCTTTCTTTCAGAAATGGTCTATAGAAGCACCCTTTCTTTCAAAAATGGTCTATAGAAACACCCTTTCTTTCAAAAATGGTCAATAGAAACACCCTTTTTTTCAGGAAGGGTCTATAGAAGCACCCTTTCTTTCAGGAAGGGTCTATAGAAGCACCCTTTCTTTCAGGAAGGGTCTATAGAAGCACCCTTTCTTTCAGGAAGGGTCTATAGAAGCACCCTTTCTTTCAGAAATGGTCTATAGAAGCACCCTTTCTTTCAGGAAGGGTCTAAAGAAGCACCCTTTCTTTCAGAAATGGTCTATAGAAGCACCCTTTCTTTCAGAAATGGTCTATAGAAGCACCCTTTCTTTCAAAAATGGTCTGTAGAAGCACCCTTTCTTTCAAAAATGGTCTATAGAAACACCCTTTCTTTCAAAAATGGTCAATAGAAACATCTTTCTTTCAAAAATGGTCAATAGAAACACCCTTTCTTTCAGGAAGGGTCTATAGAAGCACCCTTTCTTTCAGGAAGGGTCTATAGAAGCACCCTTTCTTTCAGGAAGGGTCTATAGAAGCACCCTTTCTTTCAGGAAGGGTCTATAGAAGCACCCTTTCTTTCAGGAAGGGTCTATAGAAGCACCCTTTCTTTCAGGAAGGGTCTATAGAAGCACCCTTTCTTTCAGGAAGGGTCTATAGAAGCACCCTTTCTTTCAGGAAGGGTCTATAGAAGCACCCTTTCTTTCAGAAATGGTCTATAGAAGCACCCTTTCTTTCAGGAAGGGTCTAAAGAAGCACCCTTTCTTTCAGAAATGGTCTATAGAAGCACCCTTTCTTTCAGAAATGGTCTATAGAAGCACCCTTTCTTTCAAAAATGGTCTGTAGAAGCACCCTTTCTTTCAAAAATGGTCTATAGAAACACCCTTTCTTTCAAAAATGGTCAATAGAAACATCTTTCTTTCAAAAATGGTCAATAGAAACACCCTTTCTTTCAGGAAGGGTCTATAGAAGCACCCTTTCTTTCAGGAAGGGTCTATAGAAGCACCCTTTCTTTCAGGAAGGGTCTATAGAAGCACCCTTTCTTTCAGGAAGGGTCTATAGAAGCACCCTTTCTTTCAGGAAGGGTCTATAGAAGCACCCTTTCTTTCAGGAAGGGTCTATAGAAGCACCCTTTCTTTCAGGAAGGGTCTATAGAAGCACCCTTTCTTTCAGAAATGGTCTATAGAAGCACCCTTTCTTTCAGGAAGGGTCTATAGAAGCACCCTTTCTTTCAAAAATGGTCTATAGAAGCACCCTTTCTTTCAAAAATGGTCTATAGAAGCACCCTTTCTTTCAGAAATGGTCTATAGAAGCACCCTTTCTTTCAAAAATGGTCTGTAGAAGCACCCTTTCTTTCAAAAATGGTCTATAGAAACACCCTTTCTTTCAAAAATGGTCAATAGAAACACCCTTTCTTTCAAAAATGGTCAATAGAAACACCCTTTCTTTCAGGAAGGGTCTATAGAAGCACCCTTTCTTTCAGGAAGGGTCTATAGAAGCACCCTTTCTTTCAGGAAGGGTCTATAGAAGTACCCTTTCTGTCAGAAAGGGTCTATAGAAGCACCCTTTCTGTCAGAAAGGGTCTATAGAAGCACCCTTTCTGTCAGAAAGGGTCTATAGAAGCACCCTTTCTTTCAGGAAGGGTCTATAGAAGCACCCTTTCTGTCAGAAAGGGTCTATAGAAGCACCCTTTCTGTCAGAAAGGGTCTATAGAAGCACCCTTTATGTCAGAAAGGGTCTATAGAAGCACCCTTTCTGTCAGAAAGGGTCTATAGAAGCACCCTTACTGTCAGAAAGGGTCTTTAGAAGCACCCTTTCTGTCAGAAAGGGGTCTAGAAAAGCACCCTTTCTGTCAGAAAGGGGTCTATAGAAGCACCCTTTCTGTAAGAAAGGGGTCTATAGAAGCACCCTTTCTGTCAGAAAGGGGTCTATAGAAGCACCCTTTATGTCAGAAAGGGTCTATAGAAGCACCCTTTCTGTCAGAAAGGGTCTATAGAAGCACCCTTTCTGTCAGAAAGGGTCTATAGAAGCACCCTTTCTGTCAGAAAGGGTCTATAGAAGTACCCTTTCTGTCAGAAAGGGTCTATAGAAGCACCCTTTCTGTGAGAAAGGGGTCTATAGAAGCACCCTTTCTGTCAGAAAGGGGTCTATAGAAGCACCCTTTCTGTCAGAAAGGGGTCTATAGAAGCACCCTTTCTGTCAGAAAGGGGTCTATAGAAGCACCCTTTCTGTCAGAAAGGGGTCTATAGAAGCACCCTTTCTGTCAGAAAAGGGTCTATAGAAGCACCCTTTATTTCAGAAAGGGTCTATAGAAGCACCCTTTCTGTCAGAAAGGGTCTATAGTAGAACCCGTTCTGTCAGAAAGGGTCTTTAGAGGCACCCTTTCTTTCAGAAAAGTCAGAAAGGGTCTTTAGAAGCAGAAGGGGGCTTTAGAAGCACCCTTTCTTTCAGAAAAGTCAGAAAAGGTCTTTAGAAGCAGAAGGGGGCTTTAGAAGCACCCTTTCTTTCAGAAAGGGTCTATAAAAGCATAAGGATAGTACTTTGGCGTCGTTTAAATTAATTTAAACAAATTGTTCTGAAATTTGTTTTTTGTTCCTAGTCAGTGTTGGATCTACTACCATAGGTTTAGGGTATATATTTGTCTGGACAGTTCCGCTACTTCTACTTTTTTAAATTCTTAAAGAAAATTAAATCTTCATCAATGGAATCACAGTTTAAACATTTGTTATCGTTAACGTTGGGCGCCACTTTTGTTGTGTGTTTTGGTATTCTTCTCGTTTTAATGCTACAGACACGACGGTTTGGTTTACGAGCGTGTATGTGTCTGTTTGCTCACCAATGATGGTGGCATAGAGCAGAATGTATTCATCCACACGTGTGCACGAATTGGTTGGTGGTGCACATTTGCAAAGAAAACATTTATGTGTGCAGTGAATACGTATGTGTGTGTGTGCTAGCGCGATTGTACAAATGATGGTGTTTGTTTGTTGTTGTGATTATTATTATTGTTGTTGCTCTTTTTTACTTTCGTTACGTTTCGTTTCGTGTTGGTTTTTCCATTCAGCAGTTAGCTAAAAAGGATGGATGGAAGGGAGAGAAAATCGCAACGAAGACTCCAAGCGAGTGTTTAGGTGTGTTCGTGTGTGTTGAAAGAAAGGAAACCCAGGGAAGCGGGATCGGAAGAGTACCAAAAAAGGAAAATTAAATTGAAAGCTGAAAAATAATTAGAGCGCAAAAACAGAGCATGGTAACACTTACTACAGGCTAGGCAGCAGGCAACAGTATTCGCCTTGCATTGCAATGTAGGCGATGCAATGTTATGCCAGGCATTTGCAATACGACTAATTCATTTCCCAAAAATAAAAATGTCTATGCATGCACACACATGCACGCACATACAAAAAATAAACACTCACACTCCCATATACGAGTGAATGCATGCAATGAATACACAACGTGTGGAAAGCCATGCATAAATGTAGATATGTATGTATGATGTATGTGGTATCTATGTATGTGTACTGGCGTGCATACATAACCAACTCATGGACCGGTGCACATAATAGCCAACAGCAATTTCAGATTGCATAATCTGCACAACCACGCGTAGCGACAACATCAAACATGGATGATATTTGTCGCCAGTTTCTGTTTTCGACTGCTGCTGCTGTTGGTTGTTGGTTGGATGGTCCAATGGATGATAGGGTGGCGTATAATGAATGTCATATACCATACGCCACATAGTCACACCATAGCCTCCTATGTCCATGGACTATGGTGACATGTATGCGTGCGTGCATTGCTGGACATTTAAACCTCTTTAACAGACGAAAGATGATGTTACCAACCTTTCGGTTCAAGTCACTTGTGACTTGCACCAGAGCTTGATGTGTGAATAAAGTGTCTTGTAGTTTAAGAGAAGTGTTTTTCCTCAGTTGTATCTACCAATTTTTTTCTATCTGCATGTGGATTTTTGTCATGTGATTTGTAAACCACAAATTGTGCATTTGTCAGCTTAATAATGTTTGATGAGACAGATTCTTTTCCTTTCCCAAAAATCATTGCATGCAATTGCAGTCCCCCAATTAAGCGAAGACCGAAAAACCTATTTCCTCATTTGCAGATTCCAGTCTTTTGTCCTTCGCACAGTAATTGAATTTGTAAGCCATGTGTGATTTGTATGTTTAGAGAATGTCGTGATTATGTGTGCTATTGGAATGCATTTTTTTTAATTTGAAATGAATTGCGATGAGATGTTGTGTTTTTTATGGTTTTATAGAGTTTTATATATTGTGGAATTTCAAGTAGCATCACCTAGGTTGTCATAAATCATATAATTTTTATACTATCTAATAAATACAGAGTTCAACAATTTCCGGATTTTACATAGAAATTTCGATGAAAGCTTGGAAGTATTAAAAAATCTACCCTTTTTCGTTTTGGTTTATTTCATTTATTTATGGAGCTTTTTAAATCATTACATTAGACAAATATTTGCTCCAGCGACAGGCAGTGTGCGATTACTGAGAGCAAGTGAACGGAAATAATGTATTGAAATTTATGCTCACTTGCTCTCAGTAAGCGCACACTGTCTGTCGCTGTAGCAAATATTTGCCTAATTTAACCTTACTTTTATATTAAGGCACCTATATTTTATGTAGTCAAAATATTAATTCTCAAAATTCTTCGAAATATAAAATTTTGTTCTTTGCTTAAATAAATAAATTTGGTTAATAATTTTTTATTTTTAAAGTAAGACCCAGCTTAATCACAGATTTGTTGTTTTCAAATTTTGAAAACAACAAATTTTTTGGTTAATAATTTTAAAGTTTTCAGGTAACTGATTAAACTCTATTGGTCCAGCATATTTTATTCTTTGTTTTCTGACCTCAACTCGGCATCTAGCTTTTTCTAGGTCTTATGCATGTCTAATGTTTCTACTAAAGCCACAAAAATCTGATATTCTGAGGAGAGCTCAAAACTGACACATAATAGCTAGTCCGGAAAGAGTTAGGTTTTCAAGGTTTATCTAAATGGTTTAAGTGATAGAGTACCGCATAACCGGTCCAATGAATGACAGAACACAGAACGATAACGTGAAAGAGTTTGTGGCGCCTTGACACTGCACCAGCTAATTGGACACATCTGTGGCCCCATCATGGCCGATATCGAAGGTTTCGACCTCATTAAGATTTTACTTCTTAACAGGATGACAGGCATTATAGCATCAGCTTGATTCAGTGATACAATAGCCAATCAATGAATGTTGACGACAAGATTTTTATTGCCATTTTAAACGTTGTATGCTCAGTGGCACAGCAGTAACCCTATGAATGCATCCGACAGTCTTGACTCAGATAATTAAGCAGATGCAACACAAAACTGGGTTTTTTGTAGGTTATGACAATAGGTCTGCGAGACTTTTGTGGAGTCGATTCGTGTACTTCCCCTCAAAATGTTATAATATTGCGCTAAAATGGTGCGCGCGATAACACTTGAAGGCCTATGAAGCTTCCTACGGAGAAATTCTTTTTTATAAAACGTTCCTACGGATGACTTCTAGTCTATAGATGCCTCCCGCGAAGACATTCTCTTCTATAGAAGCCTTTTTAATTATTTTAAAAAGAAGCCTCATACGGATGCCTTCTGTTTTATAGAAGCCTCCTACGGAGACCTTCTTTTCTATAGAAATTTTCTACGTAGGGCTTCCTACGGGGGACTTCTGTTCTATGGAAGCCTCCTACGCAGGACTTTTCTTTGATAAAAGCTTCCTACGGTGGGCTTCTGTTCTATAAAATCCTCCTTTGAGGGGATTCTGTTTTATAGAAGCGTTCTACGGAGGATTTTTCTTGTATAGAACCTTCCTACGGGAGACTTCTACTCTAGAGCAGATTCCTACGGAGGCCTTCTAAATCCAAATTCTTCTAATTCTAAAAGACGCCTTTTATTCTATAGAAGTCTTATACGGAGGCCTTTTCGCCTAAGGAGGCCCTCTATTCTATAGAAGCCTATAGAGTAGGTCTGCGAGACTTTTGTGGAGTCGATTCGTGTACTTCCCCTCAAAATTTTATATTATTTTGCTAAAATAGTTCGCGCGATAACACTCGGAAGTCTGTAGAAGCTTCCTACTGAGGAATTCTATTCTATAAAACGCTCCTACGGAGGACTTCTATTCTTTAGATGCCTCCCGTGGAGACATTCTCTTCTATAGCAGCCTCTTAAATTCTCATACGGAGGCCTTCTGTTTTATAGAAGCCTCCCACGAAGACCTTCTTTTCTATTTTCTATTTTCTTTTTTTCTACTTAGGGTTTTCTACGGAGGACTTCTGTTCTATATAAGCCTCCTACGTGGGACTTTTCTTCGATAGAAGCTTCCTAGGGTGGGCTTCTGTTCTATAAAAGCCTCTTACGAGGGGATTCTGTTTTATAGAAGCGTTCTACGGAGGATTTCCCTTGTATAGAACCCTCCTACGGGAGCCTTGGAGGACTTCTACTTTACAGGAGATTCCTACGGAGGCCTTCTAAATCCAAATTCTTCTCATTCCAAAAGAGGCCTTTTATTCTATAGAAGTCTTCTACGGAGGGCTTTTCACCTAAGGAGGCCCTCTATTCTATAGAAGCCTCCTACAGAGGACTTCTATTGTATAGAAGATTTCTACGGAGGCCTTCTATAGTATAGAAAGTTTCTACGGAGGCCCTTTCACCTATGGAGGCTCTCAATTCTATAGAAGCCCTCCACGGAGGACTTCTACTGTATAGAAGCCTCCTACGGAGGCCTTCTTTCACCTACGGAAGTCCTCTATTCCATAGAAGCCTCCTTCCATAGAAGACTTCTATTCTGTAGAGGCCTCCTACAGAGGACTCCTATTCTGTAGAAGCCTCCTACAGAGGACTTCTATTCTATAGAAGCCTCCTACAGAGGACTTCTATTCTATAGAAGCCTTCCACGGAAGACTTCTATTCTATAGAAGCCTCCCACGGAGGACTTCTATTCTATAGAAGCCTCCTATATAGAAGCCTTTTACGGAAGACTTCTATTCTGTAGAGGCCTCCTACAGAGGACTCCTATTCTGTAGAAGCCTCCTACAGAGGACTTCTATTCTATAGAAGCCTCCTACAGAGGACTTCTATTCTATAGAAGCCTTCCACAGAAGACTTCTATTCTATAGAAGCCTCCTACGACGGACTTCCATTCTATAGAAGGCTCCTACAGAAAACTTCTATTCTGTAGAAACCTCCTTCTAAGGACTTCTATTTTATAGAAGCCTCCCACGGAGGACTTCTATCTTTTAGAAGTCTCCTACAGAGGACTTCTATTGTATACAAGATACCTACGGAGGCCTTCTATTCCGTAGAAGATTCCAACAGGGGCCTTCTATTCTAAGGAGGTCTTCTACGGAGGCCTTTTCACCTACGGAGGCCCCCTATTCTATAGAAGCCTCCTTCGGACGCCCTCTATTCTGTAGAAGTCTCCCACGGAGGACTTATAGAAGCCTCCTACGGAGAAATTCTCTTCTATAGAAGCCTTCTACGTAGGACTTCTATTTTATAGAAGCCTTCTGCGGAGGAATTATATTTTATAGAAGCATTTTACGGAGGACTTATATTCTGTAGAAGGCTCCTACGGAGGACTTCTATTCTATAGAAGCTTCCTACTGAAGACTTCTATTCTATAGAAACCTCCTACGAAGGACTTCTTTTCTATAAAAGCATTCTACGAAGGCATTTTATTTAATAGAAGCCTCCTACGGTGGCGTTTTGTTCTATAGAAACCTTCTACGAAAGTCTTCTGTTCTATTGAAGCCTCCCCGGATGCCTTCTGTTTAATACAAGTCTCATACGGAGGACTTCTCTTCTCTGGAAGCCTTCTCTATAAAAGTCTCCTACAGAAAAGTCTCCTACATCTTTTGTAGAAGCCTCCTCGGAGTCTTTCTGTTCTATAGCAGCCTCCCACGGACACCTTCTCTTCTATATAAACGTCCTGTATAGAACATTTCTTCTGTAGGGGCCTCCGCCTTCTCTTATATAGAAAACTATTACGGAGGACTTATATTCTATAGAACCCTCCTACAGAGAGCTTCTGTTCTATAAAAGCCTCATACGAATACCCTTTTTTATAGAAGCCTCCTACGGAGGCCTTCTATTCTTGAGAAACCTCCTACGGAGGCCTTCTATTCTTGAGAAGCCTCCGTCGGTGGCTTTCTGAATAGAAGCCTCCTACAAAGGACTTCTTTTCTATAAAAGCATCCTACGGAGGCATTTTATTTAATAGAAGCCTCCTACGGCGGCGTTTTGTTCTATAGAAGCCTTCTACGGAAGTTTTCTGTTCTATTGAAGCCTCCCTGGATGTCTTCTGTTTAATATAAGCCACATACGGAAGACTTCTCTTCTCTGGAATCCTCCTACTGAAGGCTTCTGTCCCATAAAAGTCTCCTACAGAGGTCTTCTATACTATAGAAGCCTCCTACGGAGGCATTATCTTATGTAGAAGCCTCCTTAGAGGCTTTCTGTTCTATAGCAGCCTCCCATGGACACCTTTTATTCTATATAAACCTCCTGCACAGGACTTTTCTTCTATAGGGGCCTCCTTCGGAGGCCTTCTCTTGTATAGAAGCCTACTACGGAGGCCTTCTGTTCTACATAAGTCTCCTATGGCAGACTTTTCTTCTATAGAATGCTCCTCGGAGGCCTTCTGTTCTATAGAAGCCTTTTACGGAGACTTTTTGGTCTTCTCTTCTTTAAAGGTTCCTGCGGAGGACTTCTCCTCTATAGAAGCCTCCTATTCTATACTCTTCTATAGAGGTCTCCCTTGTTTTCTATGAAAGTCTCCTGTGGAGAAATATTCCTCTATAAAGATTCCTTTCGGAGGCCTTCTGTTCTTTAGATGATGTTTCCTTATTTGGTTGAATATTTGGACTTCATTCAGGCTTCTATACACCTCGATTTTTTGCACTCCGTTTTTTTATTTCTCTTTTTTTCTGTGGAAAAGACGTTTTTCCTTTTTCCTCCTCCTTTCCTCCCGATACTTCTATCATGCGTGTTACTGCTGATTGCCGAGTGCCACCATTTCCCGCGTTCTTCTCTTCGGTTGCATTCGACACTTCTGGCCACATCACGGGATTCTTGTAAGAGGCTTCTGGTAGCCAAGAATTTGCGGCGTGTTGCATGGTAGTGGACAATTTGGCCTAGAATAATTTTAATGTCATACCGGTCATAAGTGTCCTCTAAGCTCTCGTGAATTATACCTGTGTACATTTGATCTGCTTGTCCTCTTCTTTATGGGACCAACAGGAGCAGATAAGCCAGATGTTAAAGAATTCATCCATTGGCGTGAAACTGGAGACGAGATGATTTAATTTTCGATTAACTGCACACCCGAAACCAAACTCGTGCTTTATATCATGCCAGCTACTATACAGTGCATCACTTTAGGTATTGTTGGGACGTCTTCCGCAAGGTACATATATCCAGTACTTCGGTAACATCGGGTTTGTTCTTTGCAGTAAATCTCCCAGTGCATAAATTCCACTTTTATGTAAAGGTTTCGAACATTTCAGATGCAAATCATGGTCCTTAGAACTTTTAATTTCATTTCATTGTTTTTCATAGTAAGGATGGCTTACTAACCTGACGCTCAAGCCAAGTTGGCATCTCTGTTTATATCTTTTCCTATAAAAGATGGCAACAATTTTCAAATTGCCCGCCGATTTCACCAAGCTATTGTTGCTACTATTTGCGGCTAGGAAGTTTCAATCATTCCAATAACTTATGTGTGTGCATTAATTCTTAGCTCTATCACCATTTATTTAGTAAATTGATCAAAATTTAAGTACAACACTTGCATACAATATATGTACATAACTATTAATTATTTTAACCACCATAAAACGTAAAAATGTTTTGTGAAATTTTATAACTTGATGGACAGACATCAAACCCTCCTCGGTTATCAAATAGCCGAATAAATAAAATTATGTTTGTTTTTTATGTTCTCTATACACCATACTATCGATAATTACTAGTACAGAAATAGAAACAGGCAAACTTTGGATGTTCCTTCCGAAAAAAAACACCAGTGACGAAAGTAAAAAAATAATGGGGAAAATTATAATTTTTGCTCGCTTGTTTTACAAACAGCTACAATCGGAAGACTCATAACCAAGCATGAAAACTTTATAATGTACATACACACATTTTATTCATTTAGGCTTAAAGTTTTGAATTACTTTGGTTTTCCTCCCTTTTACAGCAGCCATCTATTACGCCTTCTACCCACCTCCTACTCTCTATTAAAAAGTTACGAAATATAAAACCACAGCGTAATAATTTAGCACCGCAAACAAATGGCATGAATGGCTAACAAAGTAATCCACTCCTTAGACTCTTGAAGTTTTATGTTGCTTTCCGCAATGCATTTCCCGCCTACGAAAGAACGAACGAATGAACGAAAAAACGAACAGTTTCTTCTTACCCATAAGCCAGTAAACACACACACATATATTCATACAAAAATCTAGCCAGAAAAATAAAAAACCGAAAAAAACTAACGGCAGTGCATTAAAGGAAGTAATTAAGACTGCTCTTAGCCAAAGAGACAATGAAGATAACAAACTAAACTAAAGTATCCACAATTACATTCTAACACACACACCCACAATTAGAATTCTGTTTTTATACCCAGTGAAACTAGTGCTGGAGGAAATGCTTGAGATACTTTCAAAACGGCATGAAATATATAATTTGCCATATAGAATACCCATTCATCAGAGGGTTTCCCAACTCTGTAATGACTTTTAGAAGAAGAACCCTCAGAAAAATCTCTAGAAATGTAAATAATAGAAGACCACTATACTGCATGTAGTACTTACTTACATAGCTGGGTGTCGTAGCGGGTGAAAAATACCAAGGAACGGTTCTGATCGGCTTTAACATGGCAAAGCCTAGGATTTATCTTGAACTTCTATATCTCAAAAATGGTAAAACCTACGAAAATATCATAAAGGTCAATCTTGTAGAGAATTTTCACAGAATTTTATTTGATCGAAGTCACCTTCGGAGGACTTCTGTTCTATAAAAGCCTCCTACGAATGCCTTTTATGTTATAGAAGCCATCTACGAAGGCCTTCAATTCTTGAGAAGCCTCCTATGAAGGCCTTCTATTCTTGAGAAGCCTCTCTCTCCTACGAAGGACTTCGTTTCTATAAAAGCATCCTACGAAGGCCTTTTATTTAATAGAAGCGATGGCGATTTGTTATATAGAAGCCCCCTGCGGAATACTTCTGTTCTATAAAAGTCTAATATAGAGGCCATTTATACAGTAGAAGCCTCATACGGAGGCATTATATTGTGTAGAAGCTTCCTCGGATGCTTTCGGTTCTATAGCAGCCTCCCACGGACACCTTCTATTCTATATGAACCTCCTGCACAGGACTTTTTTCTATAGGAAGACTTATCTTCCATATAATGCTTCTCGGAAGCCTTCTGTTCCATAGAAGCCTTTTACGGAGGCTTTCTGGTCTTCTCTTCTTTAAAGGACTTCTCGTCTATAGAAGCCTCCTATTCTATACTCTTGTATAGAAGCCACCAAATTAGAGCTTCTTTTCTATAAAAGTCTCCTGTGAAAAGATTTTCTTCTATAGAGATTTCTTTCTGAGGCTACAATATTTTCTCCAATTCCAGTTCGATCGGACTTGCGGTTTCCGGCGAATGTTCGTTTTTTTTTTTTGATTTTCTCATCTATGAACATTGTTGTTTCAGAGTCCGCAAAAACTCTCCAGGTGTAAGCACCTTTCATTTAAAACTAGTTAAAGCGCACCGTGTGTGTATAGTTGGTCTGTTCGTCCCTGTCCCTACGAAGGCCTTTAAGAAACATACGACCGATGACCTGCCCATGACATTAAAATTATTCTAGGCGATTTTAATGCCAAAATTGGAAAGGAGAATATCTTTGGCCCAACAGTTGGGAGATTCAGTCTCCATAGTGAAATAACTAACAATGAAATGATGCTGATAGATTTTGCAGCGGCAAAAAACATGGTAGTTAGCAGCACCAGATTTAAGCATCTCTATATTCATAAGGGCACCTGGCTGTCTCCAGATCAAAGAACAAGAATTCGAATTGATCACATGGTGATATATGGAAGAGATTCATCGAGAGTGTTCGAGATACAATCGTTCTGAAGAGCAAACATAGACTCGGATCACTACATCGTTTCAGCAAAGGTACGTACCCGTCTGAACGTTGAAAATAAAACACGAACAGGCACAACACGGAAGATGGACATCGGTAAGCTGCAAACACAACAGATAGCCACAGTATATTCAGATCAATTATCGCATTTCCCTAATGAAATCACTCCTCGTCCCGATAACATATCAGCACAATGGCAAAATATTGCCCACGAACAGACACAACACAAAAACTGGACATCGGTAAGCTGCAAAACACAACAGATAGCCCCCAATGTATTCCACTCAACTAGCCAAATTGCTTAATAAAACCACCCCTCGTCCACTCCATGCAAACAGCCGCAAAATCCATACTTGGATACCAGAGACCTCCACCAAGTAACCCAAGGTATGACTAGGAGTGTCGTGCTGCTACCGAAGATAAAAATACGACATATAGGGCTACTCTACAATCAGTAGCAACTCATAGCGCACGAGAGAGATATCGGGAGAAAAGTAGAGAGGAGAAACGTCTTTTCTGCAGGAAAAAGAGAGATGTGGAAAAGCGGGAGTGTGAAAAAATCAAGATGTACTGGAGCCAGAATGAAGTCTGAAAATTCTACAAAAGAGTAAAACATCAAACAGATGGGTTTGGTACAGGCGGCACATCCTCCTGTAGATACCAGCATGGTAATTTGGTAACTGATACCTATAGTGTGCTAAGGATATGGAAAGAGCACTTTTCCAAACTGTTGGTATTCTATAGTAGCGAAGACGATGAAGATACCACAGTCTCAATCCCAGAAGATGGTATTGAATGTATACCGCACAGCCAAGATGAGGTAAAGACAACAATACACCTGCTGAAGAATAATAAGACAGCAGGAGCTGATGGCCTACCAGCCGAGCTGTTCAAAACCGTAGGCGACACGCTGATAAGATGTATGCATCAGCTAGTTAGCACCATCTGGCAGGAAGAACGCGTACCCGACGATTGGAACGTGAACATACTATGTCCAGTACACAAGAAGGGAGATACGACTGTCTGATCCAATTACAGGGATAAAAGTCTGATCCCTTTTAATAATAATAACTGTTCCACAAACGTCCCTGAAGAGACGAGGGACACTTCTCTCATATCAATGAGTGCACCCCGATTCATATTGGCTCAATGATATGGGACCTACTTTTTATTGCCGAGTCCGAACGGCGTGTCTTAAGACACCATTTGTAGAGACGTCTTTCATGGCTGAAATACTCAGGAAATGTCCCCAACATTACAGAGGGGTATTTTGCCACCGTTGAAAATTTGATATTGCCTGGCATGAAATACGAAGAAGAATAGTGTTGGCCAACAGATGCTACTTTGGGCTAAGTAAGCAGTTTAAGAATAAATCCACATTTCGTCAAACAAAAGTAACACTTTACAAAACACTGATACTGCCCTTAATACTGCAGATAAGGGTGTGCTTGGTGTGTTTGAATATCGACGTCGTATGAACAACGAGCTGTATCGGCTATATAACGACATCAGTATAGTTGAACGAATAGAGATACAACAATTGCGATGTCTGGGCCATGTCATAAGAATGCGTGATGATGAACCCGCTAAAAAGGCGTATAAATTCCGGCCGCATGGAGATTCATGCAGATCTTTAAGGTGAAACGAGACATCGGAAATTTAGATCTTGGAGATCTTTTCTTAGTTTGGCTTATTGAACAAATGTTCTGTAAAAAAACAATTGAAAAATATATCTTTGGTCTGTTCGTCCTTGTCTTCGGCTTTAATGTGAATTGTGGCAAGTCTTTCATCCACCGGGGTGAAGCTGGAAAACAGATGTTTTAACCACCTATAAATTCGCAGCCAAACTCATGCTTTATGTGGTGTTGTTGTGAAGCCTTTACCAAGGCAAGTACATCCGCCAGTGCGTAAACTGCACCTTCTCTATAAAGAGTGCTAATCTTCAAGGTGTAGATTCGCAGATACATGTTCTTAAAACGTTTGCGGAGGTCGCAAATGTTAGAGGGGTTTATTTTTCTTTTTCTTCGCAGATAAGGCAGTGCTTGGTGTGTTTGAGAGAAATTTTGTTCGAAAGATCTAAGGGACAATCTGCGTTGACGGTGAATACGGATGTTGTATGAACCACGAGCTGTATCGTATGTAGATGCAATTGCGTTGGTTAGGCCATATCATAAGAATGAGTGATGATGAACCCGCTAAAAAGGCACATAAATACCGGCTGCATGGAGATTCACGTAGATCTGTAAGGCCAAAGCTTCGTTGGAGCGAACAAGGGAAATAAGATATCGGAAAGCTATATCTTGGAGATCTTTTCTTAGTTTGGCTTATGGAACAAATGTTCTGTAAAAAGCAGCTTGGAAAATATATCTTTGGTCTGTTCGTCCTTGTCTTCGGCTTTAATGTGAATTGTGGCAAGTCTTTCATCCACCGGGATGAAGCTGGAAAACAGATGTTTTAACCTCCAACCAACTAAAAATTCGCAACCACACTCATGTTTTATGTCATGGCAGCTATAAAACAGTGCGTCACCATTAGGTGTTGTTGTGAAGCCTTTACCAAGGCAAGTACTTGCGCCAGTGCGTAAACTTCATCTTCTCTATAAAGAGTCCTAATATTCAAGGTGTAGATTCGCAGATCATTGTTCTTAAAATGTTTGCGGAGGTCGTAAATGTTACAGGGGTTTATGTTTCTTTTTCTTCGGTTTTTCATAGTACGCTGCTTTTTTCCAGGGGAGGCTTACCAACCCGACGGCAAACTCAAGTTTTTTATCGCTCTAATGGGCAGCTCCCCAGGTTACACTTAGTGGAGGTCAGTGTCCACTTGAGATTGGAGAGGGACCAAGATAAAGCCTCGGCTTTGCCATGTTAAAGCCGGATAGGACCGTTGCTTGGCATCTTTCATACCCTACGTCCTCTAGTAAGAGTCCTTGTAAATATTCTTTTGAAGTTTTTTATTCAGCGTTTGGCGCTATTTCATCTCTTTGCAAATGTCAAATTATAAAGGAATATAAAAGCCACTCCAATTTTTTTGGAGGCAAGATCGTATTTTCAGAGGTAATGGATTAAATACTCCTAAACCCCGGCGGCCAACAACTAAAATGACTGAATTTTACGAATTGAGTAACGGATTTCGACGAAACTTGGCACACCGTAAAATTTCTTCCAAACATACATCAAGTTACATGAAGGTCTGCAATATCTTCGGAGATTTTTTTCTCACAAAAGTTGAAAACATTCCCCTTAGCACAGTTAATACGTTTTTCCGAGCAGCTTTTCGAACACCACTTATAGAGAAGTTTTTCTGAAACTACAATGCTCATAGATGAGAAATATCAAGAAACAAAAAAAAAAAAAAAATCGCCGGAGGTCTTTTCAAATAAATCGCGCTTTAAGTTCACATTTTAGGGTTTCTTTAGGTTTTAACATGGCAAAGCCCAGGATTTATGTTGGTCCCTCTTTCATCTCAAGTGGACACTGACCTGCCTTTAACACCCGTTAAAGGTAGTGAGCTAACATGTGCCGCGCGTTCACCCATAAGAACGTTAAAAACTTGGGTTTGGGCGTCGGGTTAGTAACCCTCCCCTAGAAAAAAACATCCTACTATGAAAAAACGAAAGAAAAGAAAAACAAACCCCTCTAAATTTGAGGAACCCCGCAAACGTTTTAAGGACCATGATCTGCGAATCTGCACCTGGAATGTTCGCACTCTTTATAGAGAAGGTGCAGTCTTCGCATTGGCAGACGTTGCAATTAAAGTTGCAAATAAAGCACGAACAGACACAACGCGGAAGTTGGACATCGATAGGCTGCAAACACAACAGATAGCCACAGCATATTCCACTCAACTAGCCCAATTGCTTAACGCGAGCACTCCTTGTCCCGATAACATAACAACAAAATGGCAACATATTGCCCACTCCATGCAAACAGCCGCAAATTCCATACTTGGACTCCAGAGACCTCCACAAAGGAATTCATGGTATGATCAGGAGTGTCGTGCTGCCACCGAAGAGAAAAATGCGGCATATAGAGCTACTTTACAATCAGTAGCAACGCGTAGCGCACGTGAGAGATATCGGGAGAAAAGGAGAGAAGAGAAACGTCTTTTCCGCAAGAAAAAGAGAGAAATGGAAAAGCGGGAGTATGAAAAAATCGAGATGTACAGGAGCCGGAATGAAGTCCGAAAATTCTACCAGAGAATGAAACATCAAACAGATGGCTTTGGTACAGGCACATCCTCCTGTAGAGACCAGCAAGGTAATCTGGTAACAGATACAGATAGCGTGCTCAGGATATGGAAGGAACATTTCTCCAATCTGCTGGTATCCAATAGTAGCGAAGACGATGATACCACAGATCCAATCCCAGAAGATGGTATAGAATGTATACCGCCCGGCCAAGATGAGGTAAAAACATCAATCAACCGGCTGAAGAATAACAAAGCAGCAGGAGCCGATGGCTTACCAGCCGAGCTGTTTAAAACCGGAGGCGACGCGCTGATAAGGTGTAGGCATCAGCTAGTTCCGTCCACAAGAGAGGAGATAAGACTGTATGCTCCAACTATAGGGGCATAAGTCTTCTCCCTATTGCCTATAAGATAGTGTCAGGGATATAGTGCGAACGACTAAAGCCAATGGTCAACGAAATAATTGGACCATACCAATGTGGTTTTAGACCTGGCAAGTCCACCATTGACCAGATATTTACCCTGCGGCAAATCATGGAGAAGACCCAAGAGATGCAGATCGACATATTTCACCTTTTTGTCTATTATAAAGCAGCATTCGACAGTCCCCTCCGATCAAAGGTATTTCACGCAATGTCTGAATTTGGTATCCCCGCAAAGCTCATCCGGCTTTGTAAGATGACTTTAACTGATACTAGGTCCTCAGTTAAAATTGGAAAGAACCTCTCCGAAGAATTTTTTACCAAAAGAGGTTTCAGACAGGGAGACAGCCTTTCGTGGCACCTATTCAACATTTTGCTGGAAAAGGTAATACGAGATGCAAATGTCAAAAGAAATGGCACAATTTACACCAATAGCCACATGTTACTTGCCTATGCTGATGACATAGACATCATGGGACGATCAGTAAAGGAAGTAACTGATACCTTTAGGAAGGTCGAAGCAGAATCTGCGAAAGTGGGTCTGGCGGTAAACGGCGAAAAGACCATATTGATGGTGTCGACGCGCAAAGCGTCCATAGAACTCGGACCAACTGTGGAAGTTGGTACCTACAATTTTGAGGTAGTTAAAGACTTCGTCTACCTCGGCAACGGCATAAACACAACAAACAACATCAGTTGTGAAATAAGATAGAATTGTATTGGCCAACAGATGCTACTATGGTCTAAGTAAGCAATTTAAAAACAAAGCCACATCTTGTCAAACAAAAATAACACTATACAAAACGCTGATACTACCCGTGCTAATTCTTCGAAAGATCTACGGGCCTATTTGCGTTGACGGTGATTATCGACGTCGTATGAACCACGAGTTATATAAGCTATACAAAGATATGCATATAGTTAAACGTATCGAGATGCAACGATTGCGTTGGCTAGGCCATATCATGAGAATGAGCGATGATGAACCCGCTAAAAAGGCGTATGAATACATGTCACATGGCGGTGCACGCAGAATCGGCAGGCCTAAGCTTCGATGGAGCATACAAGTGGATGAAGAAATGAAAAGGCGCGGTATTCCAAAAAGTCTATGGAACAAATGTTCTGTAATGGGCCAACTAAGTAAGTAAGTAAGGATTGATGCCTTTAAAAATAGTCTTAAAAATTACCGCAGCGTTTACAGGAAGTGAGCTATCTTATGGAACAGAGTTTCTTTCTTGCAGAATGATGCCTGAGAGTGTCCTCTTTTAGCCCATATACATTTTTGTTCCAGTCCCGTTACGTCATGTTGTGCGTGAGGTTTTTTCCACTGAATCACCTTATAATAAGGATTTTATGTAATCTTATGTAGAAACTCAACACGCTATGGTACAGGGATATGAGGTTGTAAAAAGTCATAACCCTAATATATACACTTTTTAGCCTATAGAATGAGGGTATAAAATTCGTATCGCGCCACAGAAGAACCCACTCTATGTTCCAAAAATTACCAACCACAAGAACATTTAACAAATTCTTCACTGGGTTAACACACACAAATCCTTAACTGAATAGTGTAATAGCCGTGAAGAAGGACGAATCAGGACGAAAACATACTCACAGTAAATGGGTCCCCATAGATTTATGTTCACGTTCGAAAACAAAAAAAAAAAAAAAAAGAAACAAAATATATCTATATGAGTTTAGCAGAAGTGGTAAAACACAAGGGGCCCACGCCACTACTTTAAGTCAGAAAATAAGACAAAAAAAAAAACCCGAAGTAAAACTAAAACAACCAACTTCAACCGCAAACAAATAAAGCTGATAGTAGTGGTCATAAAAAACGACTTAATATAAACTGCATACAACAAATACCTCTACATACCTTGAGTGCTAAGCTCAAAATATTTGCCATAGCTAGACTTTGTTGTTGTAGTGCTTTCTTCTGTTCTTCTTCTTGTCGTAATATAAATAGATTTTAAATACTGTGTTCCATTAAAATGAATTCATTGCTTGTAGACTTTAGGAGGAGGGGCTGGTTTTTTGTTTATAATTAAACCTGCAGGATGTTGCCGACACTTAAGGTGGCCGACTTTTTAATGCCACTTAAAAATAGTAACATTTATCTGGATGACCAGAGAGAGACAACAAGTTATTTAAGGCACTTTATTAGAAGGGCTCATGAAATGAAATCTCTTTGAATCTCTTTGGAGGTTAAGGATCTTCTACAGACTACAAGGGGTTTTCTGACATTTTTTTAGTTCAGTTTTTGAGTAGACCTCATATTTTTTTAAGAATTCCTTTTCTCAAGTTTCTTCACATAAAATATTCTCATCTAATAGCTCATTTAGACTACCCATAAATCCTCGACTGGATTTAATAAATCCAGTATAAATCTCATTGCATTTAGATATACATTTTGGAGGATTTAAATTGCAGTCAGCTGATTTTTGTTCATAGCACAATTACCAAGGTAGATGCATCAGCCCATCTGATCGAATTTGAAACGTAAAAAAAATTTTTTTGTAAATTGAATTCGTCTCAAAAAACATACGTCAAATTAAAAATTTATTGTTTAATACTGAAAATGGTCACACATTATGCTACTAATGCTTAGTAAAGAGCAAATAAAGAATTATTTTATCACAGTTTGCCCATCTAAAATAAATAAACGAATTATTTTATCGTTTAGCCATCGTAAATATTAGTCTTGGTTGATTAAAATCAACTTTGTACATCAAAACAAATTAAATTTTTCCGCCTTGTTTACAAATGTTTACATTTTAAATTATTTTTAGCGTGGCAATTCACCGATGCATCTACCTTGTTTCTTGTGCCAGCTTGCAACTTTTTGTATTTTCTTGCAACATGTTGCAAAAAACAGAGTTGTATACGAGGATTTATGCCAGATTTAAAACAAATCCACTCAATACGAGGATTTATTTTTGTATGGGAAATCTGGTAGATTTTTGCTGGATTTAGCAAATAAAACCTGATAATGTGCTAAATCCGGCTAATGATGTCATATCTAAATGGCATATAAGTCTTCAATTGATTGAAAAACTTCCAAAAATATATCCAAAGCTCTGTTAGTAGATTACCTTACAGAAGAGGGATCTGTCATTAGTCTCTCAACTTATAATTTGTGATTTATGTAATTTCTTTTGTTTACATTAAAATTAAACAAACTTAATAAACTATTAATTGCAACTCCAACCTAACTCTTCATGTCCTCCTAATTAAATGTGCCGGCAATTCTAATTAAAATTTTTAATTAAATAATTTTATCAGGAGAAACAATTTGTGTTTGATTATATCCTGAGGTTATTGAAAATTAAATATCCAATAATGCGGATGAATGCCTTAAACATAGTTTTACGCTCACAAAAACTCAATTAAATTCAACTCTTAACATATTGAAATGAATGGAGTAAATAGAGTTTCTAACGCTCACTACCTTGCAATGAGTCCAACCAACTCGTCTTTCCTTTTGCCTTCTCGAGGGAGTGGAGTATTAGGTAATTTTTTGTTGTTTGTTAGTTTGTTGCTTTTGTTTAAGTTGTATGCAATTTTTAAAGTTTGCTTCTGGTCATTTTGTCGTTTGTCGTCCGTTCGTTCGTTCATTAAAATGTTGTTGCTGTTGCTTGAGGCAGTCGATATTAGAAGGCTGTTGCACGTTTTGGCTATTTGTCCAAACAAAGTTTTTTCTTCTCTGTGTGTGGGTGGGAGCCTGTGTATGTGTTGTTGTCGGAAAACCTTTGTCGCAAAGCAAACACGATATTTTGTTGTTAAATGTTGTTTTTGTTGTCCTGTGTTAGTTGTAAGTTTTATACTCAGCAACACAGACTAACAGGACAAAGCGTTTAATTGTTGCCTACTGTGAAGTTATAAAAAAGTATTAAAATTTGGAGATTTTTGCTTAAGTGTTAAGAGGTAAAGCATGGACCATGGGGGATAGTTGCAAAACTTGACATTTGGGAACAAAGTAGTGGCGTAATTTTAAAGAGTTTATAATTAAAAGTTTAATAATAACAAAGGGTGTTGAAAATTGGATTTTTTTGATATCGCTGAAAAGGTAGTTTCGTAAATTGACAGTTACTGAAAGGAGCTTTTACAGAAGAAGGCATCTCAAAGGGAGAAGCAGAACCTGCCATAGGCTTCTTAAGAAGTCTGTTCTGAAAGTCTTTCATAAAAAACAAATACCTAAAGGTCTTCAATACAAGAACATCTTTCCAAAGGTGTTTCTAATGGTCTTCTAGGGAAGGAGGAACTTCCATAGTCATTCTATGGAAAAAGTCCTTTTCAAAATCCCTCTTTGACAGAAATCCTTCCTAAAGCTCTACTGTGGGCTTTCCACGGAAGATGGCATTTCCAAAGTTTTTCTATGGAAGACGACCTTTCCAAAGGACTTCTACGGAAGAAGGCTTTTCCAAAGTTCTTCTCTGGCAGAAGACCTTTACAAGGGTCTTCTGTGGAAGAAGTTTTTTGGAAAGCCTTCTTAGAGGGAAAAGGTCTTCTATAGAATACTACTGTGCCATAGATTTTCTATATAGGAAGTACTTGTCGAACGTCTTCTAAAAAAAAGACCGAAGGTCTCGTAAAGAAGAAGACCCAAGGACTTCTTTGTCAGAAACCCTTGCCAAAGGTCGTATTCTGTAGAAGAAGGTCTTGTCAAAGGTCGTCTAAAGGAAAATACCAAATGTCTTCTGTGGAAGAAGAGCTTGCCAAATATCTTCTAAAAAGAAGAGGTATAGCATATAGCCTTACAGATGGCCTTGCAAAACGTCTTTATTGAAGAGTGCCTTTCCAAAGGTCTTCTAAGAAGAAAACCAATATTCTGCTAAGGAAGAAGACACAATGTGTTCTATATAAGAAGAGATTACCAAAAGTCTCCTAGAAAACAAGACCAAACGCCAAACGCCAAAGGCCTTCTATAGGAAAATACATTGTCAGAGGTCGTCTAAAGAAGAAGACCAAAGGCCTTCTATAGGAAAAGACATTGTTAAAGGTCTTTTAAAGAAGAAGAGTAGATGGCCTTGCAAAACGATTTCTATAGAAAAAGGCTTGGTCAAAGGTCTGCTAAAGAAGAAGGCCACTGATATGCTCAAGAGGAAGGCCAAAGGTCTTCTATTGAAGAAGGACTTGGAAAAGTTCCCTTAAAGAATATAACCAAAGTTCTTCTAACGAAGAAGACTTAAGAACTTCTAGAGAAGAAGAAGAAAGTCTTCTATAGAAGGCGACTTTGTCGCAGGTCTACTAAAGAAGAAGACTTTGCTAAAGGTCTTGAAGAATGCTTTGCCAGAGCTCTTGTAAAGAAAAAAACCTTGACAAGGGTTTTCGAGAGAAGGTCTTGCCAAAAGTCTTTTATAGAAAGGTCTTCTCTTCAAGAAGAAGACCAAAATTCTTCTAAGAAGACACAAGGTGTACTATAGAAGAAGACATTACTAATTTTGTTCTAAAGAAAAAAACAAAGGTCTACTAAAGACAAGACCACAGTTCTCCTAAGATGCCCTTGCCAATGAAGAAGATTTTGCAAAAAGTCTTGTAAAGAAGAAGGAGACCTGAGGTATTCTATAACATATGGGCTTACAAAGCGTCGTCTACAGAAGAAGGCATTACCAAAGGTCTTGTAAAGAAGAAGACAAAGGGTCTCCTAAAATACCAAAAGAAGAATCCCAAAGGTCTCCTAAAGAAGAAGACCAAAGGACCTAGACAAAGGTCTTCTATAAAAGAAGTCCTGAGGTTTTCTGTATAGGAAGACCTGAGATCTCCTATATAAGTAGGCCTGGCCAAAGGTCTTCTAAGGAAGAAGGTCACTGATCTTCTAAAGAGGAAAGCCAAATGTCTTCTAAATAAGAAGACCAAAGGTCTCCTAAAGAAAAAGACCAAAGGTCTTCTATTGAAGAAATACTTGGAAAAGTTCCCTTAAAGAATATAACCAAAGTTCTTCGAACGAAGAAGACTTAAGATCTTCTAGAGAAGAAGAGGAAATTCTTCTATAGAAGAAGGCCTGGCCAAAGGTCTTCTAAGGAAGAAGACCAAAGATTTCCAATCTCACGGCAGCGGGTTCTTTGTACCGGATTGACCCGGAACTACACAACATCATTGTTCCGACCAGAAAATGCCACCTCAGTGTACATATGCTTATATTTGTTTCGTTTTTCTGTGTTGGGAGCAGCATATCCCGGAATGCCTGCTCCGAATCCTTTTGGTCCGTGCCGGGACGGTTTGTCACATCCGCATCTTCACCCACATCCAGCCGACGGTGAGATGCAATAGATGTCAGGAGTGGGTGCATCTAAGGGGTTGCTCTGGACTTGTCCACGTGAGGGACTACGACAGGGACTATGTTGCTGCATGCTGCGTGAATACAGTCTCCAGTGAGTCGCCATCGGATTACGAAACTCCCTCGTCGTCCGATTATGAGACTCCCCCGTAGTCCCCTAGACTACAAGAGCACATGCAGCTTTTAACACCACTCGTTGTTGTCCCAATCCCGGAAAATGCATCCTTTTTGTAATTTAATTGCAATGGACTTCGAGGTAAGATCGAGGAAATAGTAGATTTCATGAGTCGGAGGAATATCAAGGTCGCTGCGGTGCAAGAAACCAAGCTCAACAACAACTGTAGCTTACAACGTTGCGATGGTTATAGCGTGCTAATGAAGGATCGCACCAGAAGTGAAGGTGGGGGATTAGCTTTCTTATTGCACCAGTCTGTCCAATACAGACCGATCTCGCTTGTGCCTGTCTCTAATGACCCGTACATGGAATGTATGGGGGTAGCAGTCAGGTGTGGAACTACCGAGTTAGAGTTGCTGAACGTATACATCCCACCGAGAAATAGGTCATAATCGTCTTGTCCTGGGGAACTTTAATGCACATCATGAGATGTGGCATTCGGTCCTCGGAAACGACCAGAGAGGTACAGCGTTGGCTGAGCAGATTGACAGCTCTACGTTTTGCACGTTCAATGAGGACGACCCTACCAGAATTAGAGGAGAGTGTCACAGATCGCCAGACATAACCATCGTGTCATCTGGTCTGACAAATGACGTTACCTGGCAAACCGTCATTTCCCTTGGATCAGACCATCTCCCCATAATTGTCTCCATTAGCAGACCACCCGATTTCATTACCTTTGAACGCCGCACATTTGTCAATCATAAGAAAGCTGATTGGCCGGGTTTCAGAGAGTTCACCAATCACCGCTTCAGAGAACTGTCCAATCCTTCTGATGTTCGGCTAGCGGAAAGGACGTTTCGAGACATCATCACTGCTGCAGCCGCTCGCCATATCCCCGCTGGTCGAATACCCGGAGTAAGATCAAACTTCCCAGCGGAAGCGACGGGATTAGCAGATGAGCGTGATGAGCTTCGCCGAACCAACCCCAATGACCCCAGAGTCAGGCAGCTGACACTGGAAGTTAACAGGCTGGTCGGCGAGCATAAGCGGAACAAGTGGTTAAATCATCTGAAGAGTTGCAACATTGGAGTCGGTATAGGTGAATTGTGGGCAACGGTTAAGTCACTCTCGAACCCTGGAAGAAAGGAAGATAGGACCCCAGTCACGTTTGGCGACGTTACGTTGACTGACCCGAAGAGGTGCGCAAGTTATTTCAATCGACAGTTTGTCGAGCACCCCGATAGTGACAGGGCGAAGAGAAGAGTATTACGTCGCATCAGATTTCTTCCTGCCGAGGAGGAACCACCACAGTTTACAATGGATGATGTTGCCAATGCCATCAGGATCGCTAAATCATCCAAAGCGTTGGTCCCTGATGGAATCACCATGGTAATGCTGAAGCAGCTGTATGAGCCGGGAGTGGAGTATCTCACTAAAGTTCTCAACTTGTCGCTATCACCCCTCATTGTTCCCGAAGTCTGGAAAATGGGCAGGGTGGTTCCACTACGGAAGCCCGGCAAGGATGCCAGCAAAAGTGAATCGTACAGGCCGATTTTGCTTTTGTCGCCCGTAGCAAACACCCTTGAGGCCTTAGTCCTCCCCAGTATCATAAATAGCTATCAAGTTGCCGATCATCAGCATGGATTCCGTAAGCAACACAGCACGACAACTGCGCTGCACGCCATTACCACACATATTTGACTCAACCAGAGACGACCGTGCGATAGAACAGTGATGGTGGCGCTTGACTTATCAAAAGCCTTTGATACAGTCAGGCACTCCACGCTGTTGGAGGTCATTGAGCAGACAACCCTCCGGCCAAGCTTGAAACGTTGGATAGTCAATTATATGTGTGGACGCCAGTCGTACGTGGAATTCAGGAACAAGAAGTCCAAACCCCGTAGAGTGAAACAGGGAGTTCCCCAAGGTGGGGTTATATCTCCGGAACTGTTTAACCTCTACCTCTCCTGTATTCCGCCCCCTCCAGACGGCATCGAGATCGTAACGTATGTGGATGTTTGCACGATTCTGGCGTCGGGTACCCATCCTGATGACATCTGTGAGACTATTTAACCGATCTTACCACCCTTTTCCACTCGAGGAATATGCAGATTTCCACCACAAAATCTACAGCCACTCTGTTCACCACATGGACAGCGCAGTTTGGAGGAGAGTTGAGTGTCGTGGTCGGCGGTAGCAGAATTCCGACCACAAACTGCCACAAAATTTTATGGGCCACATTCGACACTACATTCAAGTCATGCGCACACGCCACAGCTTTCTGCGACAAACTGAAAAGTAGGAACAAGGTCCATAGCCGGCAGCACTTGGGATGCAGATAAAGAAACATTGTTGACCACATATAACGGGATAGGTCGGTCTGTGGTAAGCTATGCGGCTCCAGTTTGGTCCCCGAGATTATGGGATACGAATTGGAAAAGGATTCAAACCTGTCAGAATACCGCCCTGAGAACACAACAGTATGCCTCCTCAAGTCTTCAGTGGACCATCTACATGAGGAGGCAAAGATTTTTCCAGTAAAGCAACATAATGAGATGCTTTCGTTGCAGTACTTGCTTGGCTGTTACCGTGAGAGCCATCCCAATCACCACCTGCTGGCTAGGCCCAACACATTCAGGCATATCAGGAAGGATATTCATGCTCTAGAGAGGGAGGTCCAACAATATAGGAGAGAACCCCTAGATAAAAAGGCATATCAACCAGGTTTAACAAGTGTTCACACGGATGCAGTTGCTAAGGCCATAATGCAAATATATTGTGAATAAAGTTCTCGGAGTACATCCCCCGTCTATCGCAGCTGAGGAGCGTCAGCTGCCACGACAAGGCAGAGTAGTTTTGGCTCAACTACGCTCGGGATATTGCAGTCGCCTATATTCTTATTGGGCGGAAATCGACGGCGCCGTGCAAGACATAGGCCCCCACGACACAAAACACCTTTTTAACTGCCCAGCCAAACCTACTCATCTAACTCCAGTGGATCTGTGGTTATATCCCATCGAAGCTGCCACTTTCCTGGAACTGGTGATAGGCCCAGAGCCAGATTGAACAGAAGAATGAACATACAAACATAATAACAAACACTGTTACAACAACAACAACCAAAGATTTCCTAAAGAAGAAGGCCTAGGTCTTCTATAAGAAGAAGATATAGGTCAAAGAATACTTTGTGATATGTCTTCTATAGAAGAAAACTTTGACAAAGGTCTCCTATACAATTATACCTTAACAAGGGTATTCTGTAGAGGAAGAGCTTACCAAAGGTATTTTGTAGTAGACGACCTTAATAAGGGTATTTTTAACGGGTTTCTTCTATAGGCTATTTTTACCCAGTTGGTCAAATCGGTAGATTTAAACGTTTGCGCCATTCTTAAATTTTGGAACTTTGTCAAAATAGTTGTCATGTAATTTAACACTAAAATTAATAATCAAAATGTAAACGTGACTTACCGATTCGATTGCTTTTTCGATGCGGAAAATTTCCTCCTGCAGCAAATGTAAAGTTCCCGTTTTGCCGCGATGCCTGGCAAAGGCAGCTGCACAAGCGCTGTGTATGCTGTTAACCCAGTTTTCCAATTCAACCTGGAATTTGAGGAGAAAAAGGATGAAAATAAATAAAAAAACAAGTTCACGATGAAGGTAATTTGATTGTAATGACAACGCCTAAAGTGGGATTGAGAGGGAAGAAAATAACAACACATTACACACATTCACACAACCCAAACACACACACACGAAATTTCCACATGCATAGGTTTTTCCACTTATGCTCATCAGAAAATCAGCTTCAGAACAACATCAACGTCATCATCATCGGCAACGACATTATTGCCGCCGCTGGTAATATTCACAAAAGAGAGGCATTTCCTAATAGAGGGTGGGGGCTGGGTTAGAGGTAGCTAGAACTATGGATGCTTAGTTGGATGGATGGGTTGATACTACATGTAATTGTTCATTTCAAGGACTAAAGGATGCACGGATGTGTGTAAGGATGCAAACTTAAGTCAATTGTATGCGTTTCTATGAATTTGAAGGGAGGGAGGGAGGGAGGGAGGGAGGGAGGAGTGGCAAGGCACACGTGGCTCTTAGGAGAGGCATTTGCCGGGGCCTAGGCCAGCCTATTCGTGTATTTGACGTTGTATTTATGTTCGCTCACTTGACAGCATGTTTATGTTTCTTTAGTTCTTTTGAATCTGGAGATGGCTGTGCAGCATAAAAGCCTATGCATGGCAATGCCTAGGTAATCTGGGGAGGAGCACAATTGTTGGAATTTCTCCCCTCTTTTTATATATGTTTATAACTACTTAAGGCGTTTAGATTATAGGATAAGGACATTTTTGAATTGAATGAATGTGAAAATGTATTACATTTATTAGTTGAAATAAAGAGAGGGGGAGGGGGTGGTGGTTTTGTGTTTACACACTCGGCTGCAAATAATAAGAGTGGCAGGACCAAGTTTCTCAAGCCTTTAAAAGATGCTAGTGAATGCAGGCTGATGCACATGAGGCCAAACAAACAGTCATTCATCCATCCTACCAACCAGCCATCCAACCAAGTCATAAACAACAGGGTGACTATAAATACTCTTCCGCCTCAATTCTTTTGCTCAACATGAAGATGACATTTGCATCGTCGTTGTCATCATCGTTTGTTCTTTTGTTTTGTTGTTTTTGTCAATATTGTTTCAAATTTATGAAAACAAGTCACAATGTACCCACTTACGTACGTACGTATGTCAGTCAGTAAGCCAGCCAGCCAGTCAGCAGTCATCTGATTAAATAGCAACAACAGCAGCAGTAGCATCAGTCAGATGTCAAGCAGTAGTCGTCTAATGTTGAGCTAGAAAAACAAAGCTTGGATATGTAAACTAACCAAGCAGAAAGGCAATCAGCTAACCAACAAATCAGGCAGCCAGAAAGGCAAGCTCTCAGTCAACAGACAGACAGGGAAAGACAGTCGACGTAGGCAAAAACAGACGAAACCCCATACCAATGCATGTGTAATATATTTTATTTGCGGCATATAATTATATTGTAGGTTAGGTTTATTATATTGTGGAACTTTTATTTACTAGGATTGACACGAACAATGTGCCATTGTCTCACGAAGTAGCATATTGATGACACACAATGACATTAAATGTTCAAAGGGTACTTTAAAAAGTGATTTCAGGTTTAATTGTGAACCGTTATAAAGGAATAGGCAGACAGCTTATGTTGTTAGAAGCTTCTTTTTCTATGGGACCGGTAAACATTGCCTTTTTAATGATAAACTCCTTACAAAGGGTTCTTTTGGATGATATATCCAAAGATTTTCTATAAATGGAAGTCCTCAAAAATTATGTAGTTGATTAGGTACCTGACGCCAGGATCCTACAATTATCCACATACGTTACGATCTCAATGCCGTCTGGAGGGGGCGGAATGCAGGAGAGGTAGAGGTTAAACAGTTCCGGAGATATCACCCCTCCTTGGAGAACTCCCTGTTTCACTCTACGGGGCTTGGATTACTTGTTCCTGAATTCCACATACGACTGGCGACCACACATTTAGTTGATTATCCAACGTTTCAGACTTGGCCGGAGGGTTGTCTGCTCGATGTCCTCGAACAGCGTAGAGTGCTTGACAGTATCAAGGGCTTTTGATAAGTCAAGGGCCACCATCACTGTTCTATCACACGGCCGATCTTGGTTGAGCCCTCGACTAATATTTTTTGGAGATGGCGTTCAGCGTTGTTGTCGTGATGTGCTGGTTACGGCATCCATGCTAATGATCGGCAACTTGATAGCTGTTTCTAATGCTGGGGAGGACTAAGGCCTCAAGGGTCTTCGCTACAGGTGACAAAAGCGTAATCGGCCTGTACGATTTACCTTTGCTGGCATCCGTGCCTGGCTTTAGTAGCAGGACCACCCTGCCTATTTTCAAGACTTCGGGAACAATAAAGGTGGCTTGCGACAGGTTGAGAACTTTAGTAAGATACTCCACTCCCAACTTTCAACATTACCATGGAAATTCTGTCAGGGCCCAACGCTTTGGATGATTTAGCGTTTCCGATGGCATTCGCAACATCATCCATTGTAAACTGTGGTGGTTCATCCTCGGCATGAAGAGATCTGATGCAAGTAACTTGCACAACTCTTCGGGACTTATACCAGCTGCAATGTTGCAAATCTTCAGATGATTTAACCACTTGTTCCGCTTATGTTCGCCGACCAGCATGTTAACTTCCAGTATCAGCTCCCTGACTCTGGGGTCGTCGGGGTTGGTTCGACGAAGCTCATCACGCTCATTTGCTAATCTCGTCGCCTCTGCTGGGAAATTTGGTCTTACTTCGGGTATTCGACCAGCAGGTACATGGCGAGCGGCTGCAGCATTGATGATGTCTTGGAACGTCCTTTCCACTACCCGAACATCAGAAAGGTTGTGCAATTCTCTGAAGTGGTGATTGGTGAACTCTCTGAAACTCGGCCAATCAGCATTCCCATGATTGACGAATGTGCGGCGTTCAGAGGTGATGAAATCGGGAGGTCTGCTGGTGGAGACAATTATGGGGAGATGGTCTGATCCAAGGGAAATGACGGGTTCCCAGGTGACGTAATTTTTAAGACCAGGTGACACGATGGTTATGTCTGGCGAACTGTGACACGCTCCTCTAATTCTGGTAGGGGCGACCTCATTGACCGAGCAAAACGTAGAGCTATCAATCTGCTCAGCCGAATGTCACATCTCATGATGCGCATTAAAGTCCCCCAGGACCAGACGATTATGACCTTCCAAAGCAGGCTTATAATCTGAGATACAGCTATTTCTCGACGGGATGTATACGTTCTGCAACTCTATCTCGGCAGTTCCACACCTGACTGCTATCCCTTCCTTATTACGTTGTATCCATCACAACGTACTGAGCTGTGGTCGTTCAGCATGGTTTCCTGCACCGCCGCGACCTTGATCTTCTTCCGATTCATAAATTCCACTATTTCATCGATCTTACCTCGGAGTCCATTGCAATTAAATAGCAAAAAGGATGCATTTTCTGGGATTGGAACAACAACGGCTGGTGTAAAATGCTGCAGCATGCATCAACATAGTCCCTCGCGTGGGTAAGTCCAGAGCAACCCCTTAAATGCACCCACTCCTGACACTATTGCATCTCACCGAAGGCTGGAGGTGGGTGAAGATGCGGATTTGACAAACCGAGCACAAATATGACACCTGGCGACACTGCGTGTTGCCTAGTGCCACTCATAGCTGCCATGACACAATCAAAGGTTAAAACATCTGATCTCCAGTTTCACCCCGGTGAAAGTAATATTTGCGCCCATGCCCCCACCGAAGAAAAGGACTATCAGATCAAAGATATATTTTACAAGAGTTTAGAAAAAATATGACCACTGTCCTGGCCATGACATTAAAATTCTAGGCGATTTTAATGGCAAAATTGGAAAGGAGAATATCTTTGGTTCAAAAGTCGGAAAATTCGGTCTCCACACCCAAAAATTTAACAACGGTATAAGGCTACTAGACTTTGCAGATTTAAACATCTTGACATCCATAAGTGCACCTGGTTGTCTCTAGACCAGAAAACAAGAAATCAAATTGATTGCGTTGTGATAGATGGAAGACATTCATCGAGCGTGTTGGATGTGCGCTCGTTCGGGGAGCAAACATAGACTCGGACCACTACCTAGTTGCAGCAAAGGTACGCACCTGGTTAAACGTAGCAAACAAAGTTCGAACAGACACAACACGAAAGTTAGACATCGGTAAGCTGCAATTACAACAGATAGCCACTGCAAATCAAAGCACTTCTCATCCCGATAATATATCAATGGCAATGCAAATTATTGCCCACCATGCAAACAGCCGCAAAATCCATACTTGGATACCAGAGACCTCCACCAAGGAATCCATGGTATTATCAGGAGTGTCGTGCTGCTACCGAAGAGAAAAACGCGGCATATAGGGCTACTCTGTAATCAGCAGCAACCCGTAGCGCATGAGAGAGGTATTGGGAGAAAAGAGGAGAAACGTCTTTTCTGCAGTAAGATGGAAAAGCGGGAGTGTGAAAAAATCAAGATGTACAGGAGCCACAATGAAGTCCGAAAATTCTACAAAAGAGTGAAGCATCAAACTGATGGCTTTGGTACAGGCACCTCCTCCTGTAGAGACCAGCAGGGTAATTTGGTAACTGATGCAGATAGTGTGCTCCGGATATGGAAAGAACATTTATGAAACCTGTTGGTATCCAGCGAAGATGACGAAGATACCACAGATCCAACCCCAGAAGATGGTATTGAATGTATACCGCCCAGCCAAGATGTGGTAAAGACAGTAAAAAACGGCTGAAGAATAATAAGGCAGCAGGAGCCGATGGCTTACCAGCCGAGCTGTTCAAAACGGGAGGCGACACCCTGATAAGGTGTATTCATCAGCTATTTAGCACCATTTGGTAGGAAGAACGGGTACCCGACGATTGGAACCTGAGTATCCTTTGTCCCGTCCATAAGAAAAAAATAAGACTGTATGCTCTAACTATAGGGGCATAAGTCTACTCACTATTGCCTACAAGATCGTGTCAGGGATATTTGCGAACGACTAAAGCCTATGGTCAACGAGATAATTGGACCCTACCAATGCGGCTTTAGACCTGGCAAGTCCACCATTGACCAGATATTTACGCTGCGGCAAATCCTGGAGAAGACCCAAGAGATGCAGATCGACAGCTACCACCTTTTTATCGATTATAAGGAGCCTTCTACAGCCCACTACGTTCAAAGGTATTCCAGGCCATGTCTGAATTTGGTATCCCCGCAAAGCTCATTCGGCTTTGTAAAATGACTTTAACTGACACGAGATCCTCAGTTAAAAAAAGGAAAGAACCTCTCCGAAGAATTTTGTACCAAAAGAGGTTGCAGGCAAGGAGACAGCCTCTCGTGTGATCTCTTCAACATCCTGCTGGAAAAGGTTATTCGAGAGGCAAACGTCAAAAGAAGTGGCACAATCTACACCAATAGCCACATGCCACTTGCTTATGCTGATGATATAGACATCATGGGACGATCAGTAAAAGAAGTATCAGATACCTATATGAAGGTCAAAGGAGAATCTGCTAAAGTAGGTCTGGCGGTAAACGGCGAGAAGAGCAAACTGATGGTGTCGGCGCGCAATCCGTCCATAGAGATCGGGCCAACTGTTGACGTTGGTTCCTATAATTTTGAGGTAGTAAAAGACTTCGTCTACCTCGGCATCGCCGAGGTTGTGAAATAAAAAGAAGAATTGTAATGGCCAACAGATGCTACTTTGGCTTAAGTAAGCTGTTTAAAAACAAAGCCACATCTCGTCAAACAAAAATAACGCTTTACAAACAAACACTGATACTACCCGTGCTGATGTATGGTTCCGAAGCCTGGATACTTGGGCAAGCAGACAAGGCAGTGCTCGGTGTGTTTGAGAGAAATTTTTTTCGAAAGATCTACTGGCCAATCTGCGTTGACGGTGAATATCGACGTTGTATGAACCACGAGCTGTATCGTATCGAAATGCAATGATTGCGTTGGATAGGCCATACCATAAGAATGAGCGATGTCATCATCCGCTAAAAATGCGTATAAATATGGGCCGCATGGTGGTACACGCAGAACTGGAAGGCCAAGGCTTCGATGGAGTAAACAAGTGGTAGACGAGATTGAAACAAGTAAAAAAGTATCAGTCAGCTTTGCCGACGGCGATATACGCTCAGTATATGTGAATTGAAGCGAATGTATTAGGGTCTTTTAAGAATTTCGTAGCCCTTTTTGGACATTTGACTTGCCGACAAGAATGTGGATTAGGATTAAAGTTGAAAGTGTTGGGGAGGAAGTACTTAAGGTAATGTACCGACACAGTCCATTGTGGAAGTGGATCTTATTATGGGAGTCATATCTTTTCAATAGGTATCGCGCCCACTATTCATTTCAGTGTGTGATCGTATAACCAGGAAGCATGGATTTGTCCACGGAAAACATAATATCGCTGTAAGCAAAACCACAACGAACAGCATCGATATTCATTTCCAAAGGATCTTCGAACAGACCCCAAACTGCACTAAGACTTTGGGGAAGGTACCCTCAGAAGAGGACCGATATCGGCCATTTTAGCAGTTAAACTAAATGTGGACAAAATATTAGGAGATCCAAAGTTTGTACCAAATTGTTGTCCCGTTCCATGGATATCGTGCAAAACATTTTAGTGACATTTTTCTTTAAATATTGGGGAAGTACCGGAAATTGTGGACCGGTATTGGCCATCTTCGAACTGAAACTAAGTTTGAACAAAATATAACGAAGGCCAAATATTGGACCAAATCGTTTGATCAGTTCGAGAGTTATCGTGCGCTCCATCCACTACATATGGTGCCATAGGGGATTTTTACACCTTTCGGGCTGTTTTCTCAAGAAGTATGCACTTATCCCAGAAACAAGTAAAAAAGTATCGGTCGGCTTTGCCGACAGAGATATACCCTCAGCCTATTTGAATTGGAACTTTCATCTACGGACAGATCGAATGTAGTTTGGGTCTGTATTAGGGTCTTTTTGGACATTTGAACTTGCCGACAAAAATTTGGAGTAGGATTAAAGTTCAAAAGTTTTGCGAAGGAGGAAATGGACCGACGTAGTGCATTACGGAAGTGGATCTTATTTTGAGAGTCATATCTTTACGATAGATATCGCGCCCACTAGTCATTTCAGTGTGTTAGCGCACACCTGTTGGACCAGTATGCCAGGAAACATGAACTTGTCCACGGAAAACATATATGGCTGTAAACAGGACCACAAAGAACATCATCGGTATAAATTTGCAAAGGATCTCTGAACAAACCCTAAACTGCACTTGGACACTAATGTTGAACTTTTGTAGGGAAGGTATCCTAAAGAGAGGGTCATTTTAGAAGTTAAACTAAGTTTGGACAAATTACCGGAAATTGTGGACCGGTATTGGCCATTTTCGAACTGAAACTAAGTTTGGACAAAATATAACGAAGGCCAAATTTTGGACCAAATCTGCTTACCAGTTCAAGACCTATTGTGCTCTTCAGCTACTTCATATGGTGCCATAGGGTTGTTTTACAACTTTCGGGCTGTTTTCCCAAGATGTATGGACTTGCCACTGAAAAAAAACTTTTACCGTTGTAATAGAGACAGCGATTGCATGTTGCTTCAACAGAAATCAAAGTTAGTCAAGAGCAGGTATTAAGTGAACTTATTCGAAATTTTGTGTGGAAGGTACCCGACGGAATGCGCAAATATAGTCCATATTCAAACCTGATCTATATCTGGTACATATATTAGGATGCGTAAAGTATGGACCAAATCGGTCCTTCCCTTCAAGAGTTATCGTGCGCACAATTTTTCCGAACATTTTTGAACTTTTGTGGGGAAGGTACCTGAAGCAGTGAACCGATATGGCTTATCTTCGAATTTAAACTAAGTTTGGACAAAATATTGTGAAGGCCAATTTTTGGATCGAATCGGCAGATCCGTTCGAGAGTTATCTTGAACCATTCAGGCTATTTTCTCAGAAAGTATGGCTTTGCCCCTGATGAAACTTGTACCGCCATATGGGGGCCGTGAATACAAGTTGTGACAACAAAAATCAAACCAATTCGAAAGCAGGTCCTAAACAGAACTTTTCCGAAATTTTGTGTGGGAGGAACCCGAAGGCGTGGACCGATTAAGTCCATATTGGAACCTCATCTAAGTTTGGTAGAAATTTCACGGTGTGCAAAGTATGGACCAAATCGGTTACTTCCATCAAGAGTTGTCGTGCGCACAAATTTTCCGAACATTTTCGAACTTTTGTGGGGGAGGTACCGGAAGGAGTGGACCATATTCGAACGGACGGGCATTGCTAAATCGGCTCCAAATTGTCTGAAACACATTTCGTCCAAACATACCATTATTTCGAGGAGGCACATTTTGCCCGTATGAAAGTGTATATACCCTCTTTGGCATAAATGCTGACCATATAAAAAACTTTTACCGTCGTAATTGGGGCAACGAATGCAATTTGCTTCAACAAAAATCAAAGTGATTCGAAAGCAGGTCTGAAAGTGAACTTATCCTAAATGTTGTGCGGGAGGTATCCAAAGGAGTGGACAAAATAGTCCATATTCGAACCTGATCTATATCTGGTAAATATATTAGGATGTGTAAAGTATGGACCAAATCGATCACTACCTTCAAGAGTTATCGTGCGCATAATTTTTTCGAACATTTTTTAACTTTTCTGGGGATGTATCTGAAGAAGTGGACCGATATGGCTCATCTCAAACTAATTTTGGACAAGGATTGGACAGATTTAACCTATCTTCGAACTTAACCTATCATGAACAAAATATTATGAAAAGCTTAATTGGTTGATCCGTTCGAGAGTAGTCGTGCGCTCCAGACAGACGGACATGGCTAAATCAACTCCAAATGTTCTGAAACGGACTTCGTCCAAACATACTTGGGGTCGAATACCATTATTTCGATGGAGCACATTTTGCCCTTATAAAAGTGCATATACCCCCGTTAGCATAAATGCTGAGGATATAAAAACGCGGTATTCCAATTGCAGAAATTAAGCAACAAACATAGAGGAATGGTAATCTGTTCTTTGTTCGGCTTATAGGAGAAATGTCCTGTAGAAAGCTAATTATATATGTTTTATTATAATATTTATTGTAATTATTACTATATCGAAATTTTCCCATTTCGATACTCGAAATTTTCCCATTTCGAAACTCGAAATTTTCCCATTTCAATTCTCCAAATTTTCCCATACCCCAAAATTTTAACATTATTTTTATTCGAATTCTAATGTCGACATTTGACCGATAGCCAGTGGGTGTCAATGCTAATATTAATTCCGAGCATCATTTTCTAAATAGGCTGCATTATTTTCTAAATGAATGGTTGGCCTTGATTTGAGAATATCCTCACTCCAAATCACCCACTCAAATACAATTTTGCAATTTCTTCCAAGGAATTTATGTACTACGCAACCCAAACCAACATTCATGGTTGCGAATTTTAAAACTCATTTCTTTTACTGCATTCAAGGTGCCAGCAGAGTTGACCGATAGCCAAAAGGGTTTACACACTCACCGAGGAGATGACAGTATTTAACATCAGCTGATATGCTGGCAAAGCTCTATTCATTTACGCTCCTTCCATACTAGCTAGTCATAATTTAGTTGCCGCATAGATATGTCATGACTTTTCTTATTTTTCTATGCAATTTTTGTGGGTGTGTGTGTGTGCCACTTGTTCAAATGCCCTTTGAGGGTGAGAGACGACAACGATAACATTTACGAATAATTGATTACTGAGCCATACGGAACATAATTCAACGAACCTCTAGGCTGTGACCGCGAGCACTGAACTTGCAATGAATGGCGTTTGCATAGAATTGGCCAAACACACACACACACTCACAATTGTAAGCCTTTTGAAAATGCATGCAATCATCTATACAAATATGTGTGTGGTGTTGATGCTATGCTGCTGAAGTATGGAGTATTTGTATATAAATGTGTGGGCGTGTGTGTGTCATAATAAGCTTCTATGTTTCCATGTTGTTTGCATAGCAATGCAGAAGGACAAGCTTGGTATACATAGAAAAGACACCATTGAATGGGCAGGACTTTCCTGCCCATTGGGCTCCAATGCTGCTGCTTGTGCTGTTGATGATCAGCATTCATGAATATGCTGCTGCTACTGCCGTATGGCATACAAAGAGACACAAGGACACATGGAATATGTATGCCTGTTCATTCGTTCGTTCAAGGCGAATTGGCTAGTTTACGCGCTGAACAATTTGCTTTACGGCAACATAACATCAGTCCAGCAGCTATTCAACCAGTTAGGCAAAGTGGCGTCACACACACACAACAACAAGAAAATTTGCTTGTTCTCCAAGTAAATTCAACACTTAAACTCAGGGACTGTCAGTAGTGTGTTCAGTGCTGTATTTTACTGTTGTCAAAGGATAGCTGGCTGGCTGGCGGTGGTGAGTGGCGTTAAGTGGTCAGTGGTGTGGGTGTTTGGCATCACTGGCGGCTACTGGCTCTTTGTGTCAAGGTAGCTTTACGCAATTCAAACTAACTTTTCATTCATGTACCACACACACCCACACATACACTCAGCCACATGTAAGCATTACAAGAAACATCCTTAAATAAGAGCAAGAGATTTTATGCTGCACTTAAAGTGGTTGTCAGGTTTTTTGTTTTTGATTCGTTTTTCATTTTTGGAGTTTTGTTTCATGTTACAGCTGGGTTTTAGTTTTAGCTGGGTAAATTAATACCCTGTCATTGTCTGGTCTGGAATATGCATTTTGCTTGTTGGTTTTCTGTTTTTTTTCTACACATCTAACTGACTGACTGACAGATGGCAGACATGCAGGCAGGCTTGTTATATGTGAACCACAAATGTTTTGTTGGTTGTAGTTGTTGAAATGTGAATGGTGTTACATAAGCGTTATATAATGAATTCCCGCAGGAAGCTAAGTGTCATTTTTAGGTTCTTTAGTATTTGCGCATTATTACTTTGGTAATCCACACCTGTTGTGAATAAATGCGGCTGGATATGTTAGGATGGGTGAATGGATGATGACGATGCGTTTGGGAAAATTAAACCTTTTTTAAGGGGCGTTTGTGTTGGAGATTTGTTATGACATTGCACAAAACAAAATGGTCGTATGATAGCTGGGCGATTAACATGCTAAATACTTGAAAGGGTGGGAATAGAAGCAAGTAAAAAAGTACCAGTCGAGTTTTGCCAACATGGATGTACGCCTAACCGGTGACACAAACAGAAGAAGCAAACCAAAATCTTGAAGTCCTGATCTGTTTGAAATATATTGATTGCATTATGTTTATTTGTCAAGCGGCCCTCAAGGCTCTCAAGTCATGGGCCATAAATTCAAGAGCTATTCTTGATTGTAGGAGAGCTCTGCAGGATATACAGGATATCGTAAAGCTATGTTGGGTTCCGGGTCACAGCAACATTATGGGAAACGAGATGGCAGATGAACTGGCTCGAGGTGGTTCTAAGTCTATCGACTTATCAGATGATGAAACCGTTCGGCCACCGATGTGCCACTACATCGGCAAACTTCGAGAGCTCTTCAATGAGAGAACACATCAAAGATGGCTATTGGAACCTGGTTGTAGGGTATCCAATGGCTTCCCTCCTCTCACTTGACAAGTTAGGGATGAAAATCGCTGAGGGACTTATAACAGGTCACTACAGATTGAGATCTCTAACTTCAAAATGGGATGACAGTGGCATTGGCTACTGCAGACTATGTGAAGATGCGGAGGAGATAGAGACTGTCGAACATCTGCTTTGTAGGTGCCCCTTGTTGCAAACAAGGAGATACCGAACACTAGGTAGATATGAGATAGACACTCTGACCTTCCTGTCTAACATAGATCCCATCATCCTACTCAACTTTGCCAAACATCTATCATGGCTTGGCAAAGGTCCTTTACAGCTAATACCAATCAGACTCTTTCTACATTTCCAGCACATTCTCATCCATACCTTGGCATCAAAGTTTACATCTCCATCCTATCTGCGCTAAACCATCAACTCATAATCTCCTGCACTTCACCATCTTCACTCATCTCGCCATACTGCATCAACATCCTCACATCTCTATCATCTTTAAATCTTCAACAACAGTCTACATAGGATGAACACACTGGATCAATGGTCTCCGAGTGAAGCAGTCACCTATTCTACTAGATGTCTGCGCATCCTTAAACCTACCCTAACCTAACAATGTTTATTTGATGTTTTTTCAATGACATCATCAGTAATATGTCGCCAAGATTTGTTTCTACAATCACAGTTTCCGTATGGGGCAGCTTTTGAGATTTCCGTACATGGTCCGATCGCATACTACCGGCTACACGTCCGAAATCCTCTGTGACCAAAAATTATCTAGGTCATGTTAGCTCGATTAATTCAAAGAATTCAATAATTATTTATTTATGGTGTTTTTTCAGCATTTTGTGATATTTTTCCGAAATTATAAGCTTATCTAAAAAAATGGGACTGTTTGGAACTAGTGGGATTTTTACCAACAGATTTTATGGATCGATATTTCAAATTCCAGGGTGAATGATACCAAGAAACGGTCCTGACCGGCTTTAACATGGCAAATCCCAGGATTAATCTTGGTCCCTCTTTCATCTCAAGTGGACACTGACCTCCCCGTAACCCGTTAAACACAGGTGTTTGAGCGTCGTGTTACTAACACTCCCATAGAAAAAGCAGCCTACAATGAAAAAAAAAAAAAAAAAACAAAAGAAAAGAAAGTTGACGACCACCGCAAACGTTTAAAGGACCATGATCTGCTAATCTGCACCTGTAATGTTCGCACTCTTTATAGAGAAGGTGCAGTTTACGCATTGGCAGATGTATTTGAAAAGCACAAGGCCGACATTACTGCCATACAGGAAATACGATGGATTGGAAAAGGCGTCACAACAAAGCCTAAAGGTGACGCACTGTATTATAGCTGCCATGACACAAAGCATGAGTTTTGCTGCGGATTTGTAGTTGGTCGGAGGTTAAAACATCTGGTCTCCAGTTTCACTCCAGTAAATGAAGGACTCGCTGCAATTCGATTAAAAGCAAAATTCTTCAACATTAGCTTTATTTGCGCTCATGCTGCCACTGAAGACAAGGACGAACAGACCAAAGATATATTTTACGAGCGCTAAGAAGAAGCTTATGACCGTTGCCCTGCCCATGACATTAAAATTATACTAGGCGATTTTAATGCCAAAATTGGAAAGGAGAATATCTTTGGCCCAACAGTCGGGAAATTCAGTCTCCACAGTGAAACATTTGACAATGGTATAAGGCTGATAGACTTTGCAGTTAGCAATACTCCAGATCAAAGAACAAGAAATTAAATTAATCACGTTGTGATAGATGGAAGACATTCTTCAAGCGTGTTGTATGTACGATCGTTCCGAGGTGTAAACATAGACTCGGACCACTACCTTGTTGCAGCAAAGGTACGTACCAGATTAAACGTAGCGAATAAAGTACGAACAGACACAGCTCCGAAGTTGGACATCGGTCAGCTGCAATCACATCCAACTGCTTAATCAAAGCACTCCTCGTCCCGATAACATATCAGGACAATGGCAAAACATTGCCCACTCCATGCAAGCAACCGCAAAATCAGTACTTGGATACCGGAGACCTCCACCAAGGAATCCATTGTATGACCAAAAGTGTCTTGGTGCTACCGAAGAGAAAAATGCGGCATATAGGGCTACTTTACAATCAGTAGCAACGCGTAGCGCACGAAAGAAGTATCGTGAGAAAAGGAGAGAGGAGAAACGTCTTTTCCGCAGGAAAAAGAGAGTGATGGAAAAGCGGGAGTGTGAAAAAATCTAGATGTACAGGAGCCAGAATGAAGTCCGAAAATTCTACCAAAGAGTGAAACATCAAACTGATGGCTTTGGAACTGGCATAGACCAGCAAGGTAATCAGGTAACTGATACAGACAGTATGGTAAGGATATGGAAAGAACATTTTTCCAAACTGTGGTAACCAATGATAGCGAAGTCGACGAAGATTCCACAGATTCAATCCCAGAAGATGGTATAAAGATGGGGTAAAGACAGCAATAAACCGGCTGTAGAATAATAAGGCAGCAGGAGCTGAAGGCCTACCAGACGAGCTGTTTAAAACCGGAGGGGACACGCTAATAAAGTGTATGCATCAGCTAGTTAGCTTCATCTGGCAGGAAGAACGCGTACCCGACGATTGGAACCTGAGCAACCTGTGTCCCGTCCATAAGAAAGAAGATAAGACTTTATGCTCCTACTATAGGAGCATAAGTCTTCTCGCTATCGCCTACAAGATAGTGTCAGGGATATTGTGCGAACGACTAAAGCCCATGGTCAACGGAATAATTGGACCATACCAATGCGGCTTTAGACCTGGCAAGTCCACCATTGACCAGATATTTACCCTGCGGCAAATCCTGGAGAAGACCCAAGAGATGCAGATCGACACCTACCACCTTTTTGCCGATTATAAAGCAATCATCGACAGCCGCTACGTTCAAAGGTATTCCAAGCCATGTCTGAATTTGGTATCCCGGCAAAGCTCATGACGCTAACTGACACAAGATCTTCAGTTAAGAGTTTTGTACCAAAATAGGTTTCAGGCAAGGCGACAGCGTTTCGTGTGCTCTTTTCAACATCCTGCTAGAAAAGGTTATACGAGAGGCAAACGTCAAAAGAAGTGGCACAATCTACACCAATAGCCACATGTTACTTGCTTATGCTGATGATATAGACATCATGGGGCGAACAGTAAAGGAATTAACCGATACCTATATGATGGTCGAAGGAGAATCTGCTAAAGTGGGTCTGGCGGTAAACTGCGAGAAGACCAAGTTGATGGTGCCGATGCGCAATGCGTCCATTGAGATCGGACCAACTGTTGAAGTTGGTTCCTATAACTTTGAGGTAGTCAAAGACTTCGTATATCTCGGCACCGCCGTAAACACAGCAAACGACATCAGTTGCACTTAAATTTTGCACATAAAAATAACGCTTTACAAAACACTGATACTACCAGTGCTGATGTATGGTTCCGAAGTCTGGGTATTTGCGCAAGCAGATAAGGCAGTGCTTGGTATGTTTGAGAGACAAATTCTTCGAAAGATCTACGGTCCAATCTGCGTTGACGGTGAATATCGACGTCGTATGAACCACGAGCTGTATCTGCTATACAACGACATCCATATTGTTAAACGTATCGAGATGCAGCGATTGCGTTGGCTAGGCCATATCATGAGAATGAGCGATGATGAACCCGCTAAAAAGGCGTATAAATTCGGGCCACAGAATTGGGAGGCCAAAGAATATATGGCGTAAACAATTGGATGGAGAGATGACAAGGCGCGGTATTCCAGAAAGCGAAGCACTAAACAGAGAGAATTATATATATTTTTTTAGTTTGGTCTATGGAACAAATGTTTTGTTATGGACCAGCTAAGTAAGTAAGGTTTGCCGCCTTTTTGCTATCAATTCAGCCTAGTATCTTTGTCTAGCACCACATCTAAATATGCCTGATGAGCTGAATTAAACCACCAGCAAAACGATCGCAGCATATTGGTTGGATGTGTGTGGACTTCGCTAGATATCACTTTTTCAATACAAAACTCATGAGGTCGTGATAGCTCAATTAATTCAATTAAATACAACTCTCACAAATACATTACCGTCGTCCTAACTCAAATTTTATACTTTCACCTTGAATTCCTCCGCAACCGCTAGACCCAATTTAATGTGTCGGAAAGTTAAAAGTGTTATATGTCGAACAAAAAAAGAAGTTCAAAAGTTACAGAGTTTTGACCAGGAAAAAAAACGATTCTGAACCACTGTGCGGCGAATATCGACGTCGTATAAACAACGAGATGTATCAGTTATACAACGACATCAGTATAGTTGAACGAAATGAGATACAACGATTGCGATGGCTAGGCCATGTATAAAAGTATGGAGGTTCACGCAAATCTGGAAGGCCAAAGCTTCGTTGGAGCGAACAAGTAAAACGAGGCATCAGAAAACTACATATCCCAGATTGGAAAAATACAGCAGCAAACAGAGAGGATTGGAGATTTTTAGTTCGGCTTCTGGAACAAATGTTCTGTAAAAAGCCAGCTAAGTAAGTGTATTATTGAGCTAATATGAATCGGGATGCACTCATTGATATGAGAGAAATCTCCGTCATGCCTTCTGCGAAGTTTGTGAAACAATTACATATAATCTGGTGACAGACACGTGGCCTTATCTCTAAATTTTCCCTTCCAAAAATAACTCCCACGAACATCCTTTAAAGTGTTTGTCTTCCGTCGAGGCAGGAGTGTAGACTCCAGCCAACCTCAAGCCAACAGCTAAACTCATATCTTATTTTATGACAGATATGCGTCATCACTTCTATCCTGTGAGTGACTTCTATCCTGCTCCATTGTACTTAATGTAAGACGTCAAGGGGAGCTTTTAATCTTTAAGTACAGCTGCCATTGCCTAGGGCAGACCTTCTCCTCAGATTCCTTTATATTGTGGCTCTAAATTTAATTAAACTGTGAAATAAGCTTATCCTCCATGAAACATATTTAAAAAAATAAAACCACCTTTAAATTTGATACCGACTTGTCTCCCACTTTACATACATTAGTGTTGTTCTACATTTTTACAGCCATTGCTGGGACAATGAAGCGAAAAATTAACCAACTATTCTGCTGTTATCTCAACAAGTTATTTTAAATTTTCAAATGAATGAATATTCATTAAGAATTATCCCACGATAAAACAATTTACATTTGCACATTCATACTGCAAACAGACACACGCCCATACACACTCAACAGCCCCTCAACAAGCATACAATTACAACATTCCCCCACACAAACTTCCCCCACCCCCCTTTATGGTGTACTTCTTATTATACTTGGTTGAGTTTTAAAATTAATGAGCTTACCTGACATGGAGCCTGAAACAGATACGCATCACCAAATGCTGTGCTCAAACAGAAGATATAATCACGTTTGGGATGTTCGGGTATGGGTTGCATTATGGCACCATCGACAATAATCAAATGCTTGGGAGCTGCTTCAACACTGCGTCCCTCACGTGAATCACAGGGATAGAAGAGTAGTGTGGTACCCTTCAGGCACACCCAATAACCCTTCCAACCACGTTTACGGGCTAATTCGATTTGATGTTTCTTTCGCAATAACCATTTCTTTACAGACAGGAAACTGGAACAAAAATGAACAGAGAATAAGAACAAGAATACAAAACAAAAAAAGAACAGAAAAATAGAACAACGGAAATAATGTGCTAGCCTCAAATCAATGGGATTTGAAGTACTTAAATGGGTGGTTGATATAAAATGGATTGCGTATCGCATCTTAACGCCCATCGACTTACCCAGCTTTGCGTACAGCTCCTGTACAATTAAATGAGGATGCCGCCGTTCCAGTTGCTTTTGCTTTGTATGGTGACGCCATGACACTTTCGCCATCATCTTCATCCGATACGGCTGTAGTTAAACTCATGCGGTCATCATCGGAAATCTAAGAAAAAAACCAAGAAGAAAAGAAACGGAAAAGAGCATTAGCATTAACAACGCCAATTCCAATATACGCAGATTTATTTTCTTCTCTCTCTTTTGCGTCCTTTACATCGTCTGTTTTGGATGGACATCCTGTTGCAAACTCAATGAAACTCAATCTTGTTATATCCTCGAAAGGACACTATGTGCTTCAGGATATTGTAAAAATGTGCATGTGTTTGTAACACACAGACAGTTGGGGAAAGATAGTTAATAGTAATCGATGACATTTGGAGCAATAATTTCAGAATTTTCTTAAAATGTCAATAAATTGAGGGTTTTTTAAAGGACCAGATATTCTGGCTCCAGAGGGTGGAACTAAACTTTGTCTTTTTTTTCTCTTCTCGCAGAGAAAAAATATGTTCACTAGGGTTATGACCTCATGACCCTGTATCATAGTGTGATGAGTTTCTACAAAAGATTACACAAAATCTTAATTATAAGGTGATTCGGTGAAAACCCTCACGCACAAAATGAGATAAACAAACTCATAATATTTGTTTCTCACTAATTTTCTTTAATTCTGAAAATCATAAAAATGTAATGGTTTTTTCAAAGACATAATTTTTTAACAAAAAAAAAATAAATAAATAAGTTTTTTTATTATTTGAATGGAATAAACGTTATTTTCACCCATAAGAAAATTAGGGTTTGGGCGTCGGGTTAGTAACCATCCCCTAGAAAAACAGCCTACTATGAAAAAACGAAAGAAAAGAAAAACCCCTCTAAAGTTGACGAACGCCGCAAACGTTTTAAGGACCATGATCTGAGAATCTGCACCTGGAATGTTCGCACTCTTTATGAAAGGTGCAGTCTTCGCATTGGCAGACGTACTTGAAATACTATGGATTGGGAAAGGCGTCACAATAACACCTAAAGGTGACGCACTTTATTATAGCTCCCATGACGTAAAGCACGAGTTTGGTTGCGGATTAGTAGTTAGTTGGAGGCTAAAACATCTGGTATACAGCTTCACCCCAGTGAATCAAAGACTTCCTGCAATTTGAATAAAAGCTAAATTCTTCAACATCAACTTTATTTGCGCTCATGCTCCCATTGAAGAAAATGACGAACAGACCAAAGATATATTTTACGAGCGCCTAGAAGAAACATAAGACCTTTGCCCTGCCCATGACTTTAAAATCATCCTAGGCGATTTTAATGTCAAAATTGGAAAGAAGAATATCTTTGGCCCAACAGTTGGGAAATTCAGTCTCCACAGTGAGATATCTGACAATGGAATGAGGCTAATAGACGTTGCAGCTGCAAAAAACATGGTAGTTAGCAGTACCAGATTTAATCATCTCGATATTCATAAGGGCACCTGGCTGTCTCCAGATCAAAGAACAATTAATCAAATTGATCATGTTGTGATAGATGGAAGACATTAATCGAGCGTGTTGGATGTACGATCGTTCCGAGGCGCAAACATTGATTCGGACCACTACCTTGTTGCAGCAAAGGTACGCACCCGGTTCAACGTAGCAAACAAAGTACGAACAGACACAACACGAAAGTTAGACATCGGTAAGCTGCAATCACAAAAGATAGCCACAGCATATTCCTCTCAACTAGCCCAATAGCTTAAGCAAAGCACTCCTCATCCCGATAACATATCATCGCAATGGCAAAGTATTGCCCACTCCATGCAAACAGCTGCAAAATTCATACTTGGATACCAGAGACCTCCACCAAGGAATCCATGGTATGATCAGGAGTGTCGTGCTGCTACTGAAGAGAAAAATGCGGCATATAGGGCTACTTTACAATCCGTTGCAACGCGTAGCGCACGAAAAATATACCGGGAGAAAAGGAGAGAGGAGAAACGTATTTTTCCACAGGAAAAAGAGAGAAATGGAAAAGCGGGAGTGTGAAAAAATCGAGATGTACAGGAGCCAGAATGAAGTCCGAAAATTATACCAAAGAGTCACTGATGGCTTTGGTACAGGCACATCCTCCTGTAGATACCAGTAAGGTAATTTGGTAACTGCTACAGATAGTGTACTCAGGATATTGAAAGAACATTTTTCAAAACTGTTGGTATCCAATAGCAGCAAAGACGACGAAGATATTATAGTCCCAATCCCAGAAGATGGTATTGAATGTATACCGCCCAGCCAAGATAAGGTAAAGACAGCAATAAATCGGCTGAAGAATAATAAGCAGCAGGAGCCGATGGCTTACCAGCCGAGCTATTCAAAACCGGAGGCGACATGCTGATAAGGTGTATTCAGCTAGTTAGCACAAGCTGGCAGGAAGAACTAGAACCCGACGATTGGAACCTGAGTATCCTGTGCCCCGTCCACAATAAGGGAGTGAAGACTGTATGCTCCAACTATAGGGGCATAAGTCTACTCCCTATTGCCTACAAGATCGTGTCAGGGATATTTGGCGAACGACTAAAGCCTATGGTCAACGAGATAATTGGACCATACCAATGCGGCTTTAGACCTGGCAAGTCCACCATTGACCAGATATTTACCCTGCGGCAAATCCTGGAGAAGACCCAAGAGATGCAGATCGACACCTACCACCTTTTTGTCGATTATAAAGCAGCCTTCGACAGCCCGCTGCGTTCAAAGGTATTCCAAGCCATGTCTGAATTTGGTATCCCCGCAAAGCTCATCCGGCTTTGCAAAATGACTTTAACTGACACGAGGTCCTCAGTTAAAATAGGAAAGAACCCCTCCGAAGAGTTTGGTACAAAAGGAGGTTTCAGACAAGGAGACAGTCTTTCGTGTGACCTCTTCAACATCCTGCTAGAAAAGGTTATACGAGAGGCTAACGTCAAAAGAAGTGGCACAATCTACACCAATAGTCACATGTTACTTGCTTATGCTGATGATATAGACATCATGGGCCGATCAGTAAAAGAAGTAACTGATACCTTTATAAAGGTCGAAGGAGAATTTGCTAAAGTGGGTCTGGCGGTAAACGGTGAGAAGACCAAGTTGATGGTGTCGACGCGCAATGCGTCCATTGAGCTCGGATCGACTGTGGATTTTGGTTCCTATAATATTGAGGTAGTAAAAGACTTCGTCTACCTCGGCACCTCCGTAAACACAACAAACGACATCAGTTGTGAAATAAAAAGAAGAATTGTGTTGGCCAACAGATTCTACTTTGGTTTAAGTAAGCAGTTTAAAAACAAAGCCACATCTCGTCAAACAAAAATAACGCTCTACAAAACACTGATACTACCCGTGCTGATGTATGGCTCCGAAGCCTGGGTACTTCCACAAGCAGATAAGGGGCAGTGCTTGGCGTGTTTGAGAGAAACATACTTCGCAATACTTCATAAGAATGAGCAATGATGAACCCTCTAAAAAGGCGTATAAATTCGAGCCACATAGCGATGCACGCAGAATTGGCAGGCCAAAGAATAGATGGCGCAAACAAGTGGATGAAGAGATGACAAGGCGCGGTATTCCAAAAAGCGAAGCACGAAACAGAGAGAATTGGAGATCTTTTCTTAGTTTGTTCTATGGAAAAAATGTTCTGTAATGGGCCAGCTAAGTAAGTTAGTAAGTTTTGGAGCGAATCGACAGATCCGTTCGAGAGTTATCTTGCGCTCCAACCACCTCTCACGGTGTCATGGGCGATGTTGCAGTTTTCAGGCTATTTACTCAGGAAGTGTTGACTTGCCCCTGATGAAACTTGTACCGTCGTATGGTGGACAGTGAATACAAGTTGCTAAAACAAAAATCAAAGTCCATATTGTAACCTCGCCCATGTCTGGATGAAATTCCACGATGTTCAAATCGGCTAATCCCTTCAAGAGATATCGCGCGCACAATATTTCCGAACATATTCGAACTTTAGTGGGGGAGGTAACTGAAGGAGTCAACGATATGTCTTATCTTTGAACTTAAGCTAAGTTTGGACAAAATTTTGAATATGAGCACCAAATTTTGAACCGAATCGGTTGATCCGTTCAAGAGTTATTGTGCGCCCCAACCAGCAAGACAGATAGACAGACGGACTATTCAAGATGTCTATAAAAAGAGAATTCTAATCTCATCATCGAAGTCGGACTTCTCCTTAAGGCATCTATTAAAACGGACTCCGGCAAAAATCCAATTCAAGGCGTTTGCGAGACATATTATTCAACATGTCGTTCATGTAGACGGGTTTCTCTGCAAGTTGTAATTGTCCAATTACGTCTGTTCAAGACAGGCACTCCTTCAAGTCGTTCATAAAGTCAGATTTCTATCTAAGACGTTTAAAAAGGATAGATTTTTTTTCAAGTAACCTTGGAAGGCAGGCGCCTTCTTAAATTGTTAATGAAGACACATTCCTCTAGAATTCGTCTTCCCTTTTAGTCGTATATAAAGACTCCTTTTCAAGTGGTCTATAAGAATCGACTCTCCACCAAGTAGTTAAGGAAGACACACTCCCCTCCAAATCATTTTTAAGAAGTATCTTTGCTTGCAACAAGGACTTCTGTTCAATTTGTCAATAGAGAAGAAGAGGACTCCTCTTTTACTTGTCTATGAACAGTCACCCGCAAGTTATCCGTGAAGCCAGCCTCTTCTTCTGGACGTACATAAAGACCTTTTAAGCCTTATATAAGCTCAGACTTCTTAGACTTTGTTTCGGAACATGAAACGCTTTTGTTGAGTGTCAACCGCGAGTTTGGTTAGGGGTGACTAAACTCTTGGCAAAATGATACCTGCACCCACCTAAACCTAATTCAAGTGCTTCGCTGTGAAGGGGGGATTTCGCTCATTCTGTGGAATGAATTCGGAACTTATGTTCCACAAACATCCCAGAAAGGACAAAGGAGAATTCTCTCATATCAATGAATGCACCACGATTCATACTAGCTTTATAATATGGGACCTATTTTTAATCGCCGAGTCCGAACGTCCTCCCCCCCCCAATTTTTTTTAAAAAAACCATTTAAATGGTATGCACGATATCTCTTGAGCGACGCAAAAAATTTCCCAATCTCCTAATATTGTGTCCAAATTTAGTTTAACTTCTGAAATGGCCCATATCGCTCCTCTCTTTAGGATGCCACCCCCACAAAATTTAAACATTTGTTAATTCTCTTTCGAGTTGAGCTGTAAGGCCTTTAGAGATACATTGAAAAATTTGGAGTCTACCGAAGTCCCACGCATCCAACCATTACACTACGTTTCACGGGTGGTAAAGCCGATCTTCAGGTGTATTAGGATGTTGTTGTTGTGGCAGACGAAGGCAAAGCTTGGAAACTAGTATATATATCGCACTTCATTAGATAAATGTATATGCGAAATTATGTCAGTTAATTGAAACTCCAAACTTTTCCTATAGTCTTGCTTGGTAATCACATTTGTGTTTAAGTGGAGTTTAGGGTTTGTTCGAAGATCATTTGGAAATGTATACCGATGCTGTTCGTTGGACAAGTCCATGCTTCCTGGTCCAAATGTTGTACTCAAAAATTAGATCAACTTCCATAATGAACCAAATTGGTCCATTCTTTAAGCACCTCCTTCGCAACACTGTTTTACATTATGTCTGATCCACATTTTTGTCGGCAAGCTAAAATGTCCAAAAGGGCCACAAAATTCTGAGAAGGCCCCCTTTAATTCACATAGGCTGAGGGTATGTCTCTGTGGCAAATCCGACTGATACTTTCTTACTTGATAATATTAATTTTAATTAATTTCTCGTTGGATTCGAGTTTAATGACCGGTGATTTTTGCAAGTGAAAAAGGAAAGCCAATGATTCGAACCCACACAATGACCATTATGTGACCGATTTCGCCGTTGGCAGCGGCTCATCAGACATATCGCCTGTGGAGTGGCTCCTCTGTCATCGTTTAAGCAAAGAAGTTTTATGAAATTCTTGGGTAATTTTGGAAAAAAAAATTAAATTAAAAAAATATTTTTTTTTCAGTTTTTTTTTTTATAATTTATTTAATTGGGTTTGACCATTTTTAATATATAGGGAGATATAAAAATACATAAACACTCATATTTTGATGAAAAATAGAAAAAACTCAAAAGCTTAACTTTGACCTTGAATTCCTCTGCAACTACTAGGCCGAAAGCTGACCCCGAAAAGTTGATTGTGTTATCTTTTAAACTAAAAAAGAATTATGAAAAGTTATAGAATTTTGATTAGGGAAAAACGATTCTAAACCACTGTGCGGCGTGTCTTAAGACACCACTTGTAAAGAAGTTGTACATTTCTGAAATAATCAGGAAATACCGCCAACATTACGCAAAGGGGTATACCTGCCACCGTTGAAAATATGATATTGGCTGGCCTGGGAATCGAACCCGGGCATTCAGCGAGCAAGGGGGCTGTGCATACCACCACGGTGGCACCTTCACCAATTATTCATTGGAACTCATGAAAAAAGGCATTCCCAGAAATGGGTGTAAGTGACATTGCGAAGTACTAGCGGAACTTCGATGCCAAAGAGGTACATCGTAATTCTTCTCGCACCTTTGGATACGATTTTGGTCCTTCGACCGTCTAGCACCTTATGTAGGGAATATTAGATATATTAGACTTCGTTTTCGTATTGCTTTTTTAATAAAGTTTTGTTTTTCCAGCCCAACTATTGAGGCCAGTCAGTGCTCACCATCATGAAAAATAACAACAACAATAATTTGTATTTTCTTTTCTTTATGGCTGTGTGTGTTAGCAAAGTATGGGTGCTGAGTTTTCTGGGTGGCATAGGTGGTTGGTTGAGTTTGCTGGTGGGTTGCCGGCAAATTCCTTTTGGCATCTGTTGAAGACTCAATCAAGCAGAAGTAATGAAAACTCAAACGACTGGCTGGCTGGCTGACGGACTCACTCACTCACTACTGACTACTAAAATGTGGAGTTCAGTTCAACTTAATCTCATTATGAAGCCAGAAATAAACATTGCACCAGGCAGCTGGGCCACTAAGAGCAAAAACAACAACAAATTTATTCATACATACAACAAACTGCATTCCAAACTCTGTGGGAGATTGGAAGCTTGCTGGTTGGCTGACTGGCTGGCTTGCTGACTGACTGCTTGGTTAGTTAGTTGTACATAGCAATGGAAGTGCTTCCGCTTTTTGTTTTTGTGGCCCTGTTCAGTTCAGTTGTTGTTGGTGGATTCGATTCAATCCGGATGTATTTTGTGAAGGTACTTTTCGAAATAACCGCAAGCTAGCAGGCAAGCCAACCAAATGGAACATTTTTAAGGATACTTCTTTGGAGATACTTAGTACTCTTGTTGCTATACATGTCTATTCTGGTCTCGGGGTGCCTTCCGTCAGCTGCTGAATACGTACATACGTATGCATAGAGAAAAATATAAAAAAAAGCATTTTGATGTTCCACCCTGCTTAAAGTTGAATCGTCGACTTCATGGCATGAAGTGAATTCGTATTGAATTGGAGGAGTAAATAGAGAAACTAAAGGAAAAATAACAACAACAATAACATACCGCCACCAACGACTGAATGAATAACTGGCTGACTGACTGACTGAATACATTCGCAAAAACACAAAATCCTGTGGCAGGAGGAAACGAACGAAAGAAAAGTCAATGAGCATTTTATCTGTTCCGCCATCAAGCATTTTGTTGTTGCTTTTGTTGCTGGGACAAGTGATTTTGTTTCGCTGTTTGTTGTCGTATTTAGTTGCCGATGTTGTTGTGTAAATAGCAGCACTTCAACAACAGCAGCACTAGTAGTAGAAGTAGAAGAGGAAGCACCAAAAGAGTTATTGCTTTGTATCACTGGGTCAGCGTTAGTTTTTTTGCATGACTTCCCATCAATAACTTCAATGGCTGCATTTTTCTTCCATGCCATTCGATTTATTTTGTATTCGGTTTTATTTAGTTTCTTTTTTTCAAAAATTGACCTTTGTGTCAGGGTTCTGTGCTGCTCAGATGTCTTACGGATTTACAATACGAAATAGGAAGACATTATGTTGTGTTGTTAGCGTAAATTCTGGGAAAAGGAATATTACACTCCGAAAAAGGCATCATCTTTTATCTCTCCCATAGACAATGACTGCTCTGGACGCCGAGCAGACCCATTCTCAAAGAACGTGTGTTTCTCAATAACCCTTCTTAAAAACTAGATGTTTCTAAAGACCCTTTCTGACAGAAAGGGTGTTCCTATGAACCCTTCCTGAAAGAAAGGGTGCTTTTATGGACCCTCTCTGAAAGAAAGGGTGCTTCTATGGAACCTCTCTGAATGAAAGGGTTCTTCTGAAAGGTTCGTTGTAAAAGAAAGGGTGCTTCTATAGGCCATTCCTGAAAGAAAATGTGCTTCTGTACACCATTCCTAAAAAAGGGTGCTTCTATAGAAACTTTCTAAAGGGAAGGGTTCTTCTACGGACCCGTTCTAAAAGAAAGTGTTCTTCTATGAACACTTTCTATAAGAAAGTGTGCTTATATGAACCATTCTGTGGACCCTTTCTTAAAAGAGGGTGCTTCTGTGGACCGTTCCATACAGAAAGGGTACTTCTATGGACCCGTCATAAATAAAATAAATAAAGGGTTCTTCTATGCACCCATTCTAAAAGAAATGGTGTTTCTATGAACCCCTTCTAAAAGAAAGGTTGCTTCTTTAGACCCGTTCTCAAAGAAAGGGTGCTTTTATAATTCTTTCTGAAGGAAATTGTGCTTCTATGGTTCTTTCTGAAGGAATCGGTGCTTCTATGGATCCGTTCTAAAAGAAAGGGTGTTTCTATGAACCCCTTCTAAAAGAAAGGTTGCTTCTATAGACCCGTTCTCAAAAAAAGGGTGTTTCTATGGACCCGTTCTCAAAAAAAGGGTGCTTCTATGGACCCGTTATAAAAGAAAGGGTGGTTCTATGGTTCCTTTCTGAAAGAAAGGATGCTTCTATAGACCCTTTCTACAAGAGATGGTGCTTCTATGGACCCGCACTAAAAGAAAGGGTGCTTCTATGGACCCGTTCTAAAAGAAAGGGTGTTTCTATGAACCGCTTTTAAAAGAAAGGATGCTTCTATTGACCCGTTCTAAAAGAAAGGGTGTTCTATGGTCCCTTTCTGAAAGAAAGGGTGCTTCTATGGACCCTTTCTACAAGAGAGGTTGCATCTATGGGCCCGTTCTAAAAGAAAGGGTGCTTCAATGGACCCTTTTTGAAAGAAAGGGTGCTTCAATGGACCATTTTTGAAAGAAAGGGTGCTTCAATGGACCCTTTTTGAAAGAAAGGGTGCTTCAATGGACCCTTTTTGAAAGAAAGGGTGCTTCAATGGACACTTTTTGAAAGAAAGGGTGCTTCAATGGACCCTTCTTGAAAGAAAGGGTGCTTCTATGGACTCGTTCTAAAAGAAAGGGTGTTCTATGGTCCCTTTCTGAAAGAAAGGGTGCTTCTATGGACCCTTTCTACAAGAGAGGTTGCTTCTATGGACCCTTTCAGAAAGAAAGGGTGTTTCTACGAACACCCTTTCGGAAAGAAAGGGTGCTTCCATAGGCCTTTTCGGAAAGAAAGGGTGTTTCTATGGAAAGGGGTGTTTCCGTGGACCCATCCTGAAAGAAAGGCGCTTCTATGAGCCTTTTCTGAAAGAAAGTGTGCTTCTATGAAGCATTTCTGAAAGAAAGGCCGCTTCTATGGACCCTTTTTGAAAGAAGGGGTGCCTATGTGGACACATCCGACAGAAAGGGTGACTATGTGGACACATTCTGAAAAAAGGGTGCTTCTATGGACCCTTTTTGAAAGAAAGGGTGCATCTATGGAGCCTTTCTGAAAGAAAGGATGCTTCTGTTGGCCCTTTCTGAAAGACGGGCTGCTTCTATGGACCCTTTTTGAAAGAAAGGGTGCTTCTATGGACCCTTTTTGAAAAAAGGGTGCTTTTAGGACCTTTTCTGAAAGAAAGGATGTTTTTAGGACCTTTCCTGAAAGAAAATGTTGCTTTCAGTACCCTTTCTGAAAGAAGGGGTGCTTTTAGGACCCTTTCTGAAAGAAAGGGGCCTTTTCTGAATGAAAGGGTGTTTCTATGTACCCTTTCTGAACGAAAGGCCCATAGACGGGCTGTTTCTATGGAGCATTTCTGAAAGAAAGGGTGCTTTTAGGACCTTTTCTGAAAGAAAGGATGCTTTTAGGACCTTTTCTGAAAGAAAGGGTGCTTTTAGGACCCTTTCTGAAAGAAAGGGTGCTTTCAGGACCCTTTCTGAAAGAAGGGGTGCTTTTAGGACCCTTTCTTAAAGAAAGGGGCCTTTTCTGAATGAAAGGGTGTTTCTATGGCCTTTTCGGAAAGAAAGGATGCTTCTATGTACCCTTTCTGAACGAAAGGGTGCTTCTATGTACCCTTTCTGAACGAAAGGGTGCTTCTATGTACCCTTTCTGAACGAAAGGGTGCTTCTATGTACCCTTTCTGAACGAAAGGGTGCTTCTATGTACCCTTTCTGAACGAAAGGGTGCTTCTATATACCCTTTCTCAACGAAAGGGTGCTTCTATATACCCTTTCTGAACGAAAGGGTGCTTCTATATACCCTTTCTGAACGAAAGGGTGCTTCTATATACCCTTTCTGAACGAAAGGGTGCTTCTATGTACCCTTTCTAGAAGAAAGGGTGCTTCTATGTACCCTTTCTAGAAGAAAGGGTGCTTCTATGTACCCTTTCTAGAAGAAAGGGTGCTTCTATGTACCCTTTCTAGAAGAAAGGGTGATTCTATGTACCCTTTCTAGAAGAAAGGGTGATTCTATGTACCCTTTCTGAACGAAAGGGTGCTTCTATGTACCCTTTCTGAACGAAAGGGTGCTTCTATGTACCCTTTCTGAACGAAAGGGTGCTTCTATGTACCCTTTCTGAACGAAAGGGTGCTTCTATGTACCCTTTCTGAACGAAAGGGTGCTTCTATGTACCCTTTCTGAACGAAAGGGTGCTTCTATGTACCCTTTCTGAACGAAAGGGTGCTTCTATGTACCCTTTCTGAACGAAAGGGTGCTTCTATGTACCCTTTCTGAACGAAAGGGTGCTTCTATGTACCCTTTCTGAACGAAAGGGTGCTTCTATGTACCCTTTCTGAACGAAAGGGTGCTTCTATGTACCCTTTCTGAACGAAAGGGTGCTTCTATGTACCCTTTCTGAACGAAAGGGTGCTTCTATGTACCCTTTCTGAACGAAAGGGTGCTTCTATGTACCCTTTCTGAACGAAAGGGTGCTTCTATGTACCCTTTCTGAACGAAAGGGTGCTTCTTTGTACCCTTTCTGGAAGAAAGGGTGCTTCTTTGTACCCTTTCTGGAAGAAAGGGTGCTTCTATGTACCCTTTCCGGAAGAAAGGGTGCTTCTATGTACCTTTCTGGAAGAAAGGGTGCTTCTACGTACCCTTTCTAAAAGAAAGGGTGCTTCTATGTACCCTTTCTGGAAGAAAGGGTGCTTCTATGTACCCTTTCTGGAAGAAAGGGTGCTTCTATGTACCCTTTCTGGAAGAAAGGGTGCTTCTATGTACCCTTTCTGGAAGAAAGAGTGCTTCTATGTACCCTTTCTGGAAGAAAGGTTGCTCCAATGTACCCTTTCTTCCAGAAAGGGTGCTTCTATGTACCCTTTCTGGAAGAAAGGGTGCTTCTATGTACCCTTTCTGGAAGAAAGGTTGCTTCAATGTACCCTTTCTGGAAGAAAGGTTGCTTCAATGTACCCTTTCTGGAAGAAAGGGTGCTTCTATGTACCCTTTCTGGAAGAAAGGGTGCTTCTATGTACCTTTCTGGAAGAAAGGGTGCTTCTATGTACCCTTTCTGGAAGAAAGGGTGCTTCTATGTACCTTTCTGGAAGAAAGGGTGCTTCTATGTACCTTTCTGGAAGAAAGGGTGCTTCTATGTACCCTTTGTGGAAGAAAGGGTGCTTCTATGTACCCTTTGTGGAAGAAAGGGTGCTTCTATGTACCCTTTGTGGAAGAAAGGGTGCTTCTATGTACCCTTTGTGGAAGAAAGGGTGCTTCTATGTACCCTTTCTGAACGAAAGGGTGCTTCTATGTACCCTTTCTGAACGAAAGGGTGCTTCTATGTACCCTTTCTGAACGAAAGGGTGCTTCTATGTACCCTTTCTGAACGAAAGGGTGCTTCTATGAACCCTTTCTGAAAGAAATGTTGTTTCTATGGTTCATTTCAAAAAGAAAGAGTGCTTCTAGGCAAGGCACAGGACTCTTCCTTTTCCTATAAGCTTGACACGAAAATCACTGAGGTTGCATGATTGCAAGCTACTGTATGGTTAGCTTTATAACTTAAAGATGGGCTAACATTGATGTTGAATACTGCAGATCATGTGCAGATGTAGAAGAGATACGGACTGTGGAACTGCAGGTTACCCTTGTTGAAAAAAGTATCCACAGGATGTCTCTCTTACCTTTTTATCTGACATGAATTATATAACAATGCTATAGCTAAAAACCTCTCGTGGCTTGAAAAACCTACGTAATGTTGTTTCTCCATATCTAACAATAGCTAGGAGGAACACCGTGGATCAAAGTCTCTCTGGCTAATGTTTTAATGGATGTCAATTTTAATCTTAATCTTTCTTAAGGTTCATGAATGTATGACACCCTCTGCTGACGACAAACAACATTTGGTCTGTTCCAGAACTGCAAGAATCTACTAATTTTTACTATTTTTTCCGATAACATATAGGACAAATTGTTATCGTAGAAAAAGCTAGTAGATTCTGGAACGGAGCAATTAAAAAGGCTCTAAAATCGATAATGGCGACAAATTATAAATCGATATTTTATTTACTATTTTTTAAGGTAAAAATCATGGCACAATTACCCAGATAGTGGCATCGTAAAATTTTGAATATGTTATGTCTAAACTTTCTTTATGTTGTTGGGGAAATTACAACAAAAATAATTGATTGCTTAAGTCTGGAGTATTCCCCCATTTTTATAAAGGGATTTGACTTTTCATATTCGATCAGCTGGCGTGAAACCACTACCTGGGTAATTGTGCCATGGGTAAAAATCAAACATTTTTTAATCGCTTTCTACTTGTTGTTCCTTGTTGTTTCTTATTTCAGACTTTGAAAATTCTCATGTGAAATTTTTGAGTGTAAGCAAGCAGGAAGTGAGCTCATTCATCTATGCTCTCACACAAAAAAATCAAAAAATTCCATGTTTGTAGTTTTGAAAACAAACTGAAAATTGATTTTTAAATGTTTTGGCGAAATCCAACAATTGCCTTTTTATTTGAAATTAAAAAATCTGAAGGCGCTGTTTTTCTTACTTGTTCCTAACTTAAAAACTATTTTAATAATAGTTTTCATTTTATAAATAACAAATTCAACATTTCTCTCCCCCTCTTTACCTTCTCAAATTACACAAAAAAATGCTTTCTTACCTTTCGCAAAAACAATTCATTACATTGTTTCGCCGTACTGCGCCAGTGACGATGACGAAATCGCGAATTACCCAAATGCAAGGTACCGTGCAACTCTGCCGCTTCATTAACCACTCGTTTAATCACCTGATAACGTATTACATCGTAACGATGCAATGGCTTCAGAGCTACCGTACCATGTTCTGGTTCGGATTCAGCACCCGAACGCAGCTGATCTTCATCATCGTCATCGTGCCAGGCACTCAGCACACCTTCGACGAAATTGTACAAAAGTTCACCATTAGTCTGGCTGGGTTGCGAACCGGACGGTTTTTGCTGTTCATATTTGATAAGTTTACGATTTTGACAGACTTCGCGTAAGAGATTTTCGCCGAAATGTACGGTTTTGTGGCGACGCCGGCGCTCATCGAGCGATACGGCCGAGGCGGATTTGATTAGTTTGCCATTGGCGCCGTTGATGGCATGGCCGTTGTGGTGTTTTCTCTTGGCTACAACGGGTTGGGTATAGAGCAAGGCACAGGACTCGCCGCGTTGCAGTGTATTGGGTTGGGAATTGCTACGTGGCCCCGTTAAGGGCACCATTGCCGTCGTCTGGGACTGTTGCAGCGTACTGCTGCTGGCTATGGCTGCGGACGCTGCCGCCTGATCATCCAGCAGTGAGATTTGCATGGTTGTCGCCGACACCGCCGCCAAATCCGTGTCGTACAGTGAGGCAGGTGGCTGTGTTAGGGTTGTGCGCAGACGATTAAAATCGGCAGCGCAGCGAGGCAGTGAGTTACATTTAGGAGCATTCAAGCACTTCCGGTTGCGACAACTTAGCGGAGCACAATATCGACAGTCGTGGCAAATAACATATTTGCGCTTGGGCTGGCTTTGAGCGGGCGGCACTTTTTGCGTAGCGGACGACAATGGTTGCGGCGGCAGCGTTGGTGGGCCAGCGGCAGCAGCACCATCATCGGATGGAGGTACTGTGTGCATTTGCGCTTTCGTCAATTGTTGATTACGCAAAAGGTTAAGCGTTGACGACGATGTCGATGGTTGTTTTCGTTGGCCAAGCGGCTGGCATTCCAAGTAGCGGCAATTCGGGTCGGTGCAAATCGGCAAGAGAGGACACATTGGATCTGTACAGGGTGAGGGGGAGCGTGGTGCACGCTCCGCCGAGGATGATTTACGCTTTAGCAGACCATTGTGGGAGGCCGACATATCCGATATGGTGGCCGATCTTTGGGTTTGATGGCGCCGCGAGCGTTCACGTTTTGATTCTCTTGAGGATTTGCTCATTTTGGGTGGCAGCTGGGGAGGTATTAGCTCATCTTTGGGTATATACTGATAGCGTTCTTTGTGCGGCTTGGCATAGAGGCGTTCTACATTGCTAGGGGTGGCCGGTGTGGGTGTGGAAACGGTAACAACTTCACTGGCCGAATGGCGTAGGCGACGTTCTTTGATTCGTTGTTCTTGATAGCGTCGATCGCTGCATATCTGCTGGGGCTGATGCTGCGGCTGCTGTTGCTGCTGTGAATGACTGATGGCTTGTGAGGGCGGGACTGATGATTTTTGCGGTAATTCTATGAAACTTTGATGTGATGCTCTCCTATCTACAGGGGTTTTACCTAAGGACTGTAGTCGGCTAAGGGGGTAGGCAATCCAGTCGGGTATACTTTCTTCGCTGCGTTCACTGTAGCCCAGCGAGTGACGTTTACGGCTGGCATGTTGGCTAACATCATCCTCATGGGAGTGGGAGCGAGGTGTATCACCACTGCCGTTGCGGCGATGATGTGATCTTCTGGGTTTGGGTGTGGCAACGGCGGCGGTGGTGGCGGCAACAGCAGGGGAAGACTCTTCTCTGGCAGTCAAGGCTTTGGTAGACTTGGTCAGCCATTCCACTAGATCGGATTTGAGTAGGGAAATTTCACCTGGACCAGAACTTTGCCGTGACAATGGCTTTTTAAGCAATTCCGCAAGCTCTTCTTTCAAGGCCTTGGCATAGGAAGATGTACTGGGTCGGCTGTCCACCTGCTGGGGCGTTTGTTGGCGTTCAATTGCACCGGATCGTTTACGCGGTAAATGTTCCAGCAACCATTCGGGTATTTCATCTTTCATCACAGTTATTTCACTAGGACCAGAGGAAGTGCGTGCGGGGACCCGTTGCCGCTCCAGCCATTCTATGGTTTCTTCGCGAACCGTGCCACTTTCCGCTGACCGCGATGAGTGACGCTGTTGGGCCTTGCGATCGAACCATTCCAAATCATCGGCAGAGGGTTTTGCTGGTTCCTTTGAGACTGGAACCTCTTCGGCACTTTTCTGGCGTCTTGGTGGTAATTGGGGTTTTTGTTCTTCAGAGGAAACGGCGGCTGCGGCGGTGGTTGCAGCATGTCGATGGTGGACATGCTTGTGGCTGTGTGTGTGGATATGACTAGCTTCTCCACTACCCTTTTTGGGTGGCAAAGCTGGTGGTAAACGTTTTTGAGGATCTTTGGATTTGATCAGTTTCTGCTCAATTGTGTCCTCGTTGCTGCGAGCCCTTACCCGACGGGTTATTTCAAAGATGTCGCCATTAATTTGATGATAGAATTTCTCCACTTCAACACCCTTGTCGAATTCTTCCTTAACTTGTTGGACATTAAATTTACCGCGTGATGGGGGCCTAGGTGGTGGTGCAGCAGATGCAGCCGATTTGCTTTCTTTACTTGGCGGCTTCTCTGCTTTGTCGGTGTCGAGCATGTCATTGTCGGAGTCGGCGGCCAGGGACAAGGCTCCCTTGCCACCTTCACCCACCACACCACCAATGGTACGGGCCGTGGAGTAAAGTTTTTGTTGCACTCCATCATCCTGTTGCTCCTGCTGTTGCAGTAAACGATCCAACGAGCCGTGATGTGTTTTTATGGTTGGGCCCAGAGTAGCCTCACCGAATGGCTGCAAACGACACTGGGCATTGCAAATGCAGACCGGCCTCTTTTTGCTGCTGCCAAAACGAAAAAGGCTGCTGGCCAACTGGGAGACTCCATCGCCTAAGACACTTCCGCCACCACCACCGCTGCCAGCGGTTACATCCCTTCCCGAAGCCGTTGTTGCCGAAGTCAAACGTCCGGCCTGTGAAACTGGCGTTATGTCGACTATCACGCAACAGCAATGCAACGAGAAGGATTTCTTATCGTAGCCACTGCCGCTAACAGAGTTGTTGTTGTCGCTTTTGTCGCTACTGTGTGAGGCTGCCAGAATGAGCGGATTGCTTGGCTTGTAATCGTCGTGTGGTTTCTCTTGCGTTTCCTGTTGCTGGGCGTACGACGACTGCTGCTGTTGTTGGTGCTGGTGTTGTTGTTGCTGCTGCTGTTGCTGATACTGCTGCTAGGCGGCCAATTTGTCGTCAATGACGCGAACACGTTTCTGACAGCCTTTATCGTCCAGTGCTTAAAGTTGTGAATCCCCCAGAGAGGATTTGTGGGTGGCAGCGGCAAAGACGGTGACGGGTGTGAATGGGGTTGTTGTGCTGAGGCTGCAAGCTTAGTGGGGAGGTTAGAAATGTGCACGGGAGGCCAGCAAACGTTGTGGATAAATGAAAATTTGGGACCTTGGATGCTGCTGTGGCTGCTGCTATATTCTTCTACAAATGCCGATGTATCAGCATACAACATGCCCACATTCAACTAACAGGCTGCTACAACTGGAATAAACCACAGATAATGGCTGTGTTTTTGTTGCCCTATGGCACTTGCACTCGCCCTATTTCCGCTCTCCAGCCACAACAACACCTTTGCTCGTTTGTTTTGTTTTTTTTTTTGCGTTGGCAGGGGATTTAACTTTTTTGCCTAGGGTTATCCGTTTTTTCGGTTTGTTTATTTAACTTTCGAGAGATTTTTTTGCACTCAACACTTTCGGGTTTTTGTCACTGATTTGGCACTTTTTGTGATTTGGTACATTTTGTCTAATTTGCACAGCTTAAACTTCGATTTTGCGGTTTTTTATTGCGTTTTGGGGTTTTAGTTTTTTTGCGTTTGTTTGTTTTGTTTTTTACTTCGTTTTTGTTTCGGCTTATTCTCTATCTATGCATGTGTCACAAAAGTATTAAATGTATCAATATATGTAGGTAGTTTGGTAGGTATGTGTGTGTTTGAGTGGTGTGGGTGTACAAGTGTTGAAATATAGCCTAGCTTTGGAAAAGCGATTGCATTTTTTTAACGCCGTTATTAAATGTGAAGAGCACCATGAAAATGCCATGCCGTGTTTTTTGTAGTAGTAGTTGTTGTTTTTGTCTTTATCTTGCGAAGGATACGCTTGTGCTTTTTTATAAAAATGCCCCATAAACATATAACCAACACACACACGCACATAGAGAGATATAAAAAATTCACATACGTACGCACATGTCTAGAGTTTATTTTTTACCCAGTGAACTTTATTTGGCTTGAAGGAATTTTCAGGATTAAAAAAAAAAATATTTTTTCAATAACCGTGAATTTAAAAAAAATATTTTTTCAACAATCGTGGATTTTTTAAAAAATATTTTTTTCAATAATTGTGGATTTTTTAAAATATATTTTCTCAATAATCGTGGATTTTTTAAAAAATATTTTTTCAATAATCGTGGATTTTTTAAAAAATATTTTTTCAATAATCGTGGATTTTTTAAAAAATATTTTTTCAATAATCGTGGATTTTTTAAAACATATTTTTTCAATAATCGTGGGTTTTTTAAAAAATATTTTTTCAATAATCGTGGATTTTTTAAAAAATATTTCTTCAATAATCGTGGATTTTTTAAAAAATATTTTTTCAATAATCGTGGATTTTTTAAAAAATAATTTTTCAATAATCGTGGATTTTTTAAAAAATAATTTTTCAATAATCGTGGATTTTTTAAAAAATATTTTTTCAATAATCGTGGATTTTTTAAAAAATATTTTTTCAATAATCGTGGATTTTTTAAAAAATATTTTTTCAATAATCGTGGATTTTTTAAAAAATATTTTTTCAATAATCGTGGATTTTTTAAAAAATATTTTTTCAATAATCGTGGATTTTTTAAAAAATATTTTTTCAATAATCGTGGATTTTTTAAAAAATATTTTTTCAATAATCGTGGATTTTTTAAAAAATATTTTTTCAATAATCGTGGATTTTTTAAAAAATATTTTTTCAATAATCGTGGATTTTTTAAAAAATATTTTTTCAATAATCGTGGATTTTTTAAAAAATATTTTTTCAATAATCGTGGATTTTTTAAAAAATATTTTTTCAATAATCGTGGATTTTTTAAAAAATATTTTTTCAATAATCGTAGATTTTTTAAAAAATATTTTTTCAATAATCGTGGATTTTTTAAATAATATTTTTTCAATAATCGTGGATTTTTTAAAAAATATTTTTTCAATAATCGTGGATTTTTTAAAAAATATTTTTTCAATAATCGTGGATTTTTTAAAAAATATTTTTTAAATAATCGTGGATTTTTTCAAAAAATATTTTTTAAATAATCGTGGATTTTTTCAAAAAATATTTTTTAAATAATCGTGGATTTTTTAAAAAGTAGTTTTTCAATAATCATGGATTTTTTAAAAATTATTTTTTCAATAATCATGGATTTTTTAAAAATTATTTTTTCAATAATCATGGATTTTAAAAAAAAATATTTTTTCAATAATCGTGGATTTTTTAAAAAATATTTTTTCAATAATCGTGGATTTTTTAAAAAATATTTTTTCAATAATCGTGGATTTTTTAAAAAATATTTTTTCAATAATCGTAGATTTTTTAAAAAATATTTTTTCAATAATCGTGGATTTTTTAAAAAATATTTTTTCAATAATCGTGGATTTTTTAAAAAATATTTTTTCAATTATCGTGGATTTTTTAAAAAATATTTTTTCAATAATCGTGGATTTTTTAAAAAATATTTTTTCAATAATCGTGGATTTTTTAAAAAATATTTTTTCAATAATCGTGGATTTTTTAAAAAATATTTTTTCAATAATCGTGGATTTTTTAAAAAAATATTTTTTCAATAATCGTGGATTTTTTAAAAAATATTTATTCAATAATCGTGGATTTTTTAAAAAATATTTATTCAATAATCGTGGATTTTTTAAAAAATATTTTTTCAATAATCGTGGATTTTTTAAAAAATATTTTTTCAATAATCGTGGATTTTTTAAAAAATATTTTTTCAATAATCGTGGATTTTTTAAAAAATATTTTTTCAATAATCGTGGATTTTTTAAAAAATATTTTTTCAATAATCGTGGATTTTTTAAAAAATATTTTTTCAATAATCGTGGATTTTTTAAAAAATATTTTTTCAATAATCGTGGATTTTTTAAAAAATATTTTTTCAATAATCGTGGATTTAAAAAAAAAAAATTTCAATAATCGTGGATTTTTTAAAAAATATATTTTTCAATAATCGTGGATTTTTTAAAAAATATTTTTTCAATAATCGTGGATTTTTTAAAAAATATTTTTTTCAATAATCGTGGATTTTTAAAAAAATATTTTTTCAATAATCGTGGATTTTTTAAAAAATATTTTTTTAATAATCGTGGATTTTTTAAAAAATATTTTTACAATAATCGTGGATTTTTTAAAAAATATTTTTACAATAATCGTGGATTTTTTAAAAAATATTTTTTTCAATAATCGTGAATTTTTTAAAAACTAATTTTTCAATAATCGTGGATTTTTTAAAAACTAATTTTTCAATAATCGTGGATTTTTTAAAAACTAATTTTTCAATAATCGTGGATTTTTTAAAAACTAATTTTTCAATAATCGTGGATTTTTTAAAAACTAATTTTTCAATAATCGTGGATTTTTTAAAAACTAATTTTTCAATAATCGTGGATTTTTTAAAAACTAATTTTTCAATAATCGTGGATTTTTTAAAAACTAATTTTTCAATAATCGTGGATTTTTTCAAAAAATATTTTTTAAATAATCGTGGATTTTTTCAAAAAATATTTTTTAAATAATCGTGGATTTTTTCAAAAAATATTTTTTAAATAATCGTGGATTTTTTCAAAAAATATTTTTTAAATAATCGTGGATTTTTTCAAAAAATATTTTTTAAATAATCGTGGATTTTTTCAAAAAATATTTTTTAAATAATCGTGGATTTTTTCAAAAAATATTTTTTCAATAATCGTGGATTTTTTAAAAAATATTTTTTCAATAATCGTGGATTTTTTAAAAAATATTTTTTCAATAATCGTGGATTTTTTAAAAAATATTTTTTCAATAATCGTGGATTTAAAAAAAATATTTTTACAATAATCGTGGATTTTTAAAAAAATATTTTTTCAATAATCGTGGATTTTTTAAAAAATATTTTTTTCAATAATCGTGGATTTTTTAAAAAATATTTTTTTAATAATCGTGGATTTTTTAAAAAATATTTTTTAATAATCGTGGATTTTTTAAAAAATATTTTTACAATAATCGTGGATTTTTTAAAAAAATATTTTTACAATAATCGTGGATTTTTTAAAAAATATTTTTTTCAATAATCGTGGATTTTTTAAAAACTAATTTTTCAATAATCGTGGATTTTTTAAAAACTAATTTTTCAATAATCGTGGATTTTTTAAAAACTAATTTTTCAATAATCGTGGATTTTTTAAAAACTAATTTTTCAATAATCGTGGATTTTTTAAAAACTAATTTTTCAATAATCGTGGATTTTTTAAAAACTAATTTTTCAATAATCGTGGATTTTTTAAAAACTAATTTTTCAATAATCGTGGATTTTTTAAAAACTAATTTTTCAATAATCGTGGATTTTTTAAAAACTAATTTTTCAATAATCGTGGATTTTTTAAAAACTAATTTTTCAATAATCGTGGATTTTTTAAAAACTAATTTTTCAATAATCGTGGATTTTTTAAAAACTAATTTTTCAATAATCGTGGATTTTTTAAAAACTAATTTTTCAATAATCGTGGATTTTTTCAAAAAATATTTTTTAAATAATCGTGGATTTTTTCAAAAAATATTTTTTAAATAATCGTGGATTTTTTCAAAAAATATTTTTTAAATAATCGTGGATTTTTACAAAAAATATTTTTTAAATAATCGTGGATTTTTTCAAAAAATATTTTTTAAATAATCGTGGATTTTTTCAAAAAATATTTTTTAAATAATCGTGGATTTTTTCAAAAAATATTTTTTAAATAATCGTGGATTTTTTCAAAAAATATTTTTTAAATAATCGTGGATTTTTTCAAAAAATATTTTTTAAATAATCGTGGATTTTTTAAAAAATAGTTTTTCAATAATCATGGATTTTTTAAAAATTATTTTTTCAATAATCATGGATTTTAAAAAAAAATAGTTTTGCAATAATCGTGGATTTTTTAAAAAATATTTTTTCAATAATCGTGGATTTTTTAAAAAATATTTTTTCAATAATCGTGGATTTTTTAAAAAATATTTTTTCAATAATCGTAGATTTTTTAAAAAATATTTTTTCAATAATCGTGGATTTTTTAAAAAAATATTTTTTCAATAATCGTGGATTTTTTAAAAAATATTTTTTCAATAATAGTGGATTTTTTAAAAAATATTTTTTCAATAATCGTGGATTTTTTAAAAAATATTTTTTCAATAATCGTGGATTTTTTAAAAAATATTTTTTCAATAATCGTGGATTTTTTAAAAAATATTTTTTCAATAATCGTGGATTTTTTAAAAAATATTTTTTCAATAATCGTGGATTTTTTAAAAAATATTTTTTCAATAATCGTGGATTTTTTAAAAAATATTTTTTCAATAATCGTGGATTTTTTAAAAAATATTTTTTCAATAATCGTGGATTTTTTAAAAAATATTTTTTCAATAATCGTGGATTTTTTAAAAAATATTTTTTCAATAATCGTGGATTTTTTAAAAAATATTTTTTCAATAAAAAATCCACGATTATTGAAAAAATATTTTTTAAAAAATCCACGATTATTGAAAAATATATTTTTTAAAAAATCCACGATTATTGAAAATTTTTTTTTTTTAATCCACGATTATTGAAAAAATATTTTTTAAAAAATCCACGATTATTGAAAAAATATTTTTTAAAAAATCCACGATTATTGAAAAAATATTTTCTAAAACATCCACGATTATTGAAAAAATATTTTCTAAAAAATCCACGATTATTGAAAATATATTTTTTAAAACATCCACGATTATTAAAAAAATATTTTTTAAAACATCCACGATTTTTGAAAAATATTTTTTAAAAAATCCACATTAATTGAAAAAGTATTTTTTTTTTAAATCCACGATTATTGAAAAAGTATTTTTTTAAAAAAACTTCGATTATTGAAAAAGTATTTTTTTTAAAAAATCTACGATTATTGAAAAAGTATTTTTTAAAATAATAATAATATTTTTTAAAAAATCCACGATTATTGAAAAAATATTTTTTAAAAAGTCCACGATTATTGAAAACATATTTTTTAAAAAAACTACGATTATTGAAATAATATTTTTAAAAAAATCCACGATTATTAAAAAAATTTAAAATATCCACGATTATTGAAAAAATATTTTTTTCAATAATCTTGGATTTAGAAAAAAAATAATTTTTTTTCAATAATCTTGCATTTAGAAAATAACGAATTTTTCAATAATCGTGGATTTAGAAAAAAATTAAAAATGAAATGGATTTAGAATGAATGAATGAAAAATATTTTTTTTTTTAATAATCGTGGATTTTTAAAAAATATTTTTTTTTAATAAAATTGGATTATATAAAAAATATTTTTTCAATAATCATGGATTATTGAAAAAAAAATATTTTATCAATAATCGTGTATTTTTAAAAAAATTATATCGTTGTAGGCAGTTTCACATGGACTACATTCGGTGAACATTTCAAAACAACCCTCGAACCGCCCTTCTACATCACTTAAGCGAAAGCTTTGGTGAGAGATATAACCGAAGATGTTGTCGAACTTAATGTATGTTTGGAAGAAATTGTACGATGTGCGAAGTTTCTGTCAAATCGGACATTCAATTCGAAACTTTTTGTGATCATAAGTCATTTTAGTTGGTGCCAACAAAGTTTTTGGAGCTTTGGGCCCTCCAAATATAGACCGCGAAGACAACCTGCTGCAAAAATTTCAAAACTATTCGAGATATGCCTTCTAATTTGACTTTTGCGAGAAAATTTTAATTCCTCTATATTCGAACCTGATCTGTGTCGCGAAAAAATATTACGATGTGCAAATTTTGTACTAAATCGGTTACACCTTTCTAGATTTATTGTCTGAACTTTTATGGTGGAGGTATCCCAAGGTCCAAATTGCTAAGTTGACTCAAATCGGTGCACCAAACGCACAAACGGATGGAGGGAAAGGCCTGAATTGATTTCAAATTAAATCTGGAACTGATTTCGTTGAAACATATTGACCATTATTTTGATGAGACTACTATCGTTAGTCTGAGGCCAAGGGTTTAAAAACACTTTTTGTAGTAAGTCAACATGAAAGAGTTTGCACGGGACATCTAGGGGATATTGAAAGAAAAAACGACAAAACATTAAGTTGTTAGCATGTCCGGCATCCCAGGCGAACGAACATCCCTTTTGCCAACGATATGTTTAACCCTGTCTCTTCGCACTAATCTTTGAGGTTAAAAATGGAGCCGAGCTGCACTCAATGATTTGACAGAAGTTTCCATTTCTCCCTTCGTGACATATTTGTTTTTCATCGTACTGTTCACTGGGCAGGATTAGATAAATATGTATGTGCATGCGTGTATGATGTGCCTGTGTGCGTGTTCTGTGAATTTTGTTGTTGTTGCTGTTTGTAGATGATTTCGAAACGCACTGTTTTTTATATTTGCATCACAACTGTAGCAACAATAACAACAACAACAACGTTAAGTTGAAACACATTGCTCGGCTGAAGGACATATGGCATGGCGTGGCATGGAATTGTATCGCGTCGTATGCCATATACATAGATATGTGTATATGTATATTTGGATTTATGTATGTTGTCTGTTGTATAAAAGTTGTCCTCGCTATGTTTATAGGCATTTTTATAGCGTATGGCTTTTTGGCGCAAGGACATCGACAGCCATATCCAGCTGCTGCTGCTGTTGTCGTTTGGTGTTTTAGGTTTATGTGAAAGCCCAGTGTACACAAACAAGCAAACGAAACAACACAAAACACACACCATCTCACATACATACATATATTGGCAAATGATAAACAACAATAAGGCCCAATTTCGTTTGTGATGATGATGAGAAGACAATAAAAAAACACAACAAAACAACAATTGCTAAAAAACTATGGTTGTAACAAACAATTGTTTATGGTTGTTTTTGTTGTTGTTGTTTGCTTTTAAACGAGTTAACAAAAATGTTTCTCAAATATATGTTTGTTGTTGCACATTTATATATCCATCACTCCATCTGTACACATATCAATTTCTGGCAACTTGTTTTGCCAAGAAGTTTATAAACTTCAAAGTTCCGCATCTACTTTTCGTTTTTGGCAATGTAAATATTCACAGAGCGAGATAGAGACAGAGAGCAGCGAAAAAGCGAAAACAAAAATATTCTTGTAACACAAATAAACTAGGACAGTATGAACGAACTAGTTTTCTTCTTTTTTCACTGGCATGCGAAACTTTTTTTGTATATGTTTTGAAATTAATAACAAATCCTTTGGCAATTCACTTTTTGTTGTTACAAATTTGTAACACATTTACATAAAAATCCATTTATTTCTGTAATTGGATTAGAGTTTTTCTTATTGCACCAATGTGAATTGTATGAAAATTTGTTTTAATCCGAAAAAAAATCCCCAAACCAAAAAGTGGATAACGTATTAATGGGGTTTTATGGAAGGAACAAAAGAAAAAGAACAAAAAGTTAGCAATTACGAGGAAATATTGATTTGATGATGACATTATTAAAGACTCATTTGGAACATTGAATATGGGAAATTGCAAACGAATATTATCCGTAGAACATCCTCAACTTCATGTCTTTAGTACTGAGCCTGAACAAAGGTTTCATTAGCAAGAGAGAAGTAACAAGGTTACCAAATTAGCGGTATCCGCGTCAACCTACATACGTACCGAACTTATAAAAGACAGAGAATCGTGGTCTCTCACAACAATAAGCAGAACAAAATCCAAACATCTCCAATGAAGTATCTATGTATGTCGCATGGCTGGGAAAGCCACATGACAGATTAGAAATGACACTCTCAGAATGAATTTAGTTATCGGAAAGTTTACGCAATGACAGTAGTATGTATGTTTAAAGTACACAATGAAGAGTCGATCTATCAAGTCATTATCAATATAGTTGAGATGCTATTTAAATTGATGCCAGAATTGTCGTATTAGCCTGTTGATGGAGTGGAGTGAATCTGGGCTACGTCTACGCGGAGACCTAGTGTTATTTACCTTAACTCCTTTCAAAGTATGTCAGAAGTTTAAATCACATTATTAAACGTGACGTAAGGGATGGAAGATACCAAGGAACGGTCCTGACCGGTTTTAACATGGCAAAGTCCAGGATCTTAGTCCCACTTTCATCTCAAGTGGACACTGACCTCCCCGTGTTGTCACCTGGGGAACTGCCTTTAACACCTGTTAAAGGTAGTGAGCTAACATGTGCCGCGCGTTCACTCATAAGAACGTTAAAAACTTGGGTTTGGGCGTCGGGTTAGTAACACTCCCCTAGAAAAAAACAGCCTACTATGAAAAAACGAAAGAAAAGAAAAACAAGTAAGAATGTCGTTAAGTTCGGCCGGGCCGAACTTGTTATACCCTCCACCACAAGTTGTATTGAAGTAAAAAGGAATAATTAGTTTCCTTTCGTGTATGAAGAAGACTTATTACTAAATTTCAGCAATTTCGGTAAAACAATGTGAGGCACCATTCTATGGGGGCTATTTCAAAACGTCGATCTATACCGACAAATTTCTGACGGAAAGTTTTTAGGCTCAAAGAAGACTAAATACCAAAATTCCTATATTTCGGTAAGAGAATGTGGCTAAAACTAAAAAAATACCGAAAATCAAGAAGTAAGCTTCTATGGGGATATAGGAAGACGTGGACCTACACTGATAATAATCTTCTGGAATATTTTATATCTCTTGGAAGACGAAATAACGAATTTCAGCCATTTCGGTTGGATATTGACGTCACAATCTTCAGTATTACGAAAATCCGGAGGTACCGTTCGATGGGGGCTATATCGAAACGTGGACCTATACCGACGAATTTTAGTCAGAAATGGAGCAATATGAAAGCGTGGACCTGTACAGACATATTTCTGGCGAACAGTTCTATATCACATTGAAGACTAAATACCAAATTTCAGCCATTTTGGTGGAATATTGAAGACTCAACCTTCAAAATACGAAAAATCGGGAGGTACCTTTCCATGGGGGCTATATGAAGGCGTAGACTATACCGACAAATTTAAAGGGGAAGTTTGAGTACCCCCAACGAAGTCTTAATACCAAATTTCAGCCATTTCGGTGGAATATTGAGACCACAACGTTCAAAATACCAAAAATCGGTAGGTACCGTTCTATGGGGGCTATATGAAGGCATGGACCGATACCGACAAAGTTCTTGGAGAAACTTTTATACCACCAACGTAGACTAAGCACCCAATTTCAGCCATTTCGGTGTGATAATGAATCTAAAACATTCAAAATACCGAAAATCGGAGGTACCGTTCTATGGGGGCTATATGAAGGTATTGACAGATACCGACAAAATTCTAGGGGAAAGTTTTATACCCCTAAAGAAGACTACGTACCACATTTCAGCCATTTTGGCACGATAATGAAGCTAAAACCTTAAAAATACCGAAAATCGGGAGGTACCGTTCTATGGGAGCTATATGAAGGTGTGGACCGATACCGACAAAATTCTGGGGGAAGGTTTTATACCCTTAAAGAAAACTACGTATCAAATTTCAGCCATTTTGGTAGGATAATGAAGCTAAAACCTTAAAAATACCGAAAATCGGGAGGTACCGTTCTATGGGGGCTATATGAAGGTGTGGACCGATACCGACAAAATTCTGGGGGAAAGTTTTATACCCCTAAAGATGACTATGTACCAAATTTCAGCCATTTTGGTAGGATAATGAAGCTAAAGCCCTAAAAATACCGAAAATCGGGAGGTACCGTTCTATGGGGGCTATATGAAGATGTGGACCGATACCAACAAAATTCTGGGGGAAGGTTTTATACCCTTAAAGAAGACTACGTACCAAATTTCAGCCATTTTGGTAGGATAATGAAGCTAAAACCTTAAAAATACCGAAAATCGGGAGGTACCGTTCTATGGGGGCTATATCAAAACGTGGACCGATATATCCCATTTTCAATACCAACCATCCTGCAAGTAATAAAAACTTCTGTACCAAATTTTGACTCTCTATCTTTAAAATTGCGAGCTGTATCTTGATTTCAACAGACAGACAGACGGACGGACGGACGGACGGACAGACGGACATGGTCAAATCGACATAGAATTTTATGCTGATCAATAATATATATACTTTATAGGGTCTCCGACGAATATTTCGATGTGTTACAAACGGAATGACAAATTTAATTATACCCTCCATATGGTGGAGGGTATAACAAACCCCTCTAAAGTTGACAACCCCGCAAACGTTTTAAGGACCATGATCTGCACCTGGAATGTTCGCACTCTTTATAGAGAAGGTGCAGTCTTCGCATTGGCAGACGTACTGGAAAAGTACAAGGTCGATATTACTGCCATACAGGAAATACGATGGATTGGAAAGGCGTCACTACAACACCTAAAGGTGACGCACTGTATTATAGCTGCCATGACGTAAATCATGAGTTTGGTTGCGGATTTGTAGTTAGACGGAGACTAAAACATCTGGTATCCAGCTTCACCCCAGTGAATGAAAGACTTGCTGCAATTCGAATAAAAGCTAAATTCTTCAACATCAGCTTTATTTGCGCTCATGCTTCCACTGAAGAAAAGGACGAACAGACCAAAGATATATTTTACGAGCGCTTAGAAGAAACATATGACCGTTGCCCTGCCCATGACATTAAAATTATTCTAGTCGATTTTAATGCCAAAATTGGAAAGGAGAATATCTTTGGCGCAACAGTCGTTAAATTCAGTCTCCACAGTGAAACATTTGACAATGGTATGAGGCTGATAGACTTTGCAGCTGCAAAAAACATGGTAGTTAGCAGTACCAGATTTAATCATCTCGATATTCATAAGGGCACCTGGCTGTCTCCAGATCAAAGAACAAGTAATCAAATTGATAATCTTGTGATAGATGGAAGACATTCATCGAGCGTGTTGGATGTACGATTGTTCCGAGGCGCAAATATTGATTCGGACCACTACCTTGTTGCAGCATAGGTACGCACCCGGTTAAACGTAGCAAACAAAGTACGAACAGACACAACACGAAAGTTAGACATCGGTAAGCTGCAATCACAACAGATAGCCACAGCATATTCCACTCAACTAGCCCAATTGCTTAATCAAAGCACTCCTCATCCCGATAACATATCAGCGCAATGGCAAAACATTGCCCACTCGATGCAAACAGCCGCAAAATCCATACTTGAATACCAGAGACCTCCACCAAGGAATCCATGGTATGATCAGGAGTGTCGTGCTGCCACCGAAGAGAAAAATGCGGCATATAGGGCTACTTTACAATCCGTAGCAACGTGTAGCGCACGAGAGAGATACAGGGAGAAAAGGAGAGAGGAGAAATGTCTTTTCCACAGGAAAGAGAGATGGAAAAGCGGGAGTGTGAAAAAATCGAGATATACAGGAGCCAGAATGAAGTCCGAAAATTCTACCAAAGAGTCAAGCATCAAACTGATGGCTTTGGTACAGGCACATCCTCCTGTAGAGACAAGCAAGGTAATTTGGTAACTGATACAGATAGTGTACTCAGGATATGGAAAGAACATTTTTCAAAATTGTTGGTATCCAATAGCAGCGAAGACGACGAAGATACCACAGTCCCAATCCCAGAAGATGGCATTGAATGTTTACCGCCCAGCCAAGATGAGGTAAATACAGAAATAAATCGGCTGAAGAATAATAAGGCAGCAGGAGCCGATGGCTTACCAGCCGAGCTGTTCAAAACCGGAGGCGACACGCTGATAAGGTGTATTCATCAGCTAGTTAGCACCATCTGGCAGGAAGAACGAGTACCCGACGATTGGAACCTGAGTATCCTGTGCCCCGTCCACAAGAAGGGAGATAAGACTGTATGCTCTAACTATAGGGGTATAAGTCTACTCCCTATTGCCTACAAGATCGTGTCAGGGATATTGTGCGAACGACTAAAGCCTGCGGCTTTAGACCTGGCAAGTCTACCATTGACCAGATATTTACCCTGCGGCAAATCCTGGAGAAGACCCAAGGGATGCAGATCGACACATACCACCTTTTTGTCGACTATAAAGCAGCCTTTGACAACCCGCTGCGTTCAAAAGTATTCCAAGCCATGTCTGAATTTGGTATCCCCGCAAAGCTCATCCGGCTTTGTAAAATGACTCTAACTAGCACAAGATCCTTAGTTATGATAGGAAAGAACTTCTCCGAAGAGTTTTGTAAAGAGGTTTCAGGCAAGGAAACAGCCTTTCCTGTGATCTTTTCAACATCCTGCTAGAAAAGGTTATACGAAAGGGAAACGTCAAAAGAAGTGGTACAATCTACACCAATAGCCACATGTTACTTGCTTTTGCTGATGATATAGACATCATGGGACGATCAGTTAAAGAAGTAACCGATACCTTTATGAATGTCGAAGGTGAATCTGCTAAAGTGGGTCTGGACGGTGAATATCGACGTCGCATGAACCACGAAATGTATCTGCTATACAACGACATTAATATAGTTAAACGTATTGAGATGCAACGATTGCGTTTGCTAGGCCATGAGCGATGATGAACCCGCTAAAAAAGCGTATAAATATGAGGCGCTTGGCGTTTCACGCAGAATTGGCAGGCCAATAGCGCAAACAAGTGGATGGAAAGATTACAAGGCGCGGTATTCCAGAAAGAGAAGCAATAGACAGAGAGAAATGGAGATCTTTTCTTAGTTCTGTCTATGGAACAAATGTTCTATAATGGGCCAGCTAAATAAGTAAGTACTCCGGACAGTTTGACATACGACAATGTGTTGGGTTGTTTACAGCGAATTGAAAAAATTACTTCGCAAAAAAAGGAATTTACTTGTAAACATTTTTGTCCGATAAGTTTTCACTATTTTCGACTTGGATAATAAAGGTTGATAAAGGTCCATCCTATAGCACTATGAAAAACTGGTTTAATGAATTCAATCGTTGCCGACACTCGCCAAACAACACTGGTTGTCCAAAAACCGGCCGCTGTGCCAGAAAAAAATTCAGCCATGCGTGAATGGATAATGCAAGATCGCCATGTTATATACCGTGAGATAGAGGCACCCTTGGGCATTTCTTCCACCACTATACATTCGATATTGCATGAACACCTGGCATTTCTTCCACCACCTGGCATTTCTTCGATATTGCATGAGCACCTGGCCGCAAAAATGGATTTTTCTCGCTAGATCCCGCAAAATTGGTCAATCGTTCAAAAAACGGTTCTTGTGGATTGGTACAAAGAAATTGTGTATAAATACGATAGCGGAGCTTTGAATGACATTTATAAGATCGTCACAGATGACAAACCTTGGATCTAAGCTTAGGAGCCTGTAACAAAACAGGAACCGACTGTTTGGGTCTTCGAAATCCAGCCAAATCCAACGAAAGTTGTTCATGGAAGATGACCTTCGAAGCAAATGGTCGCGTGTTTCTTCGGCAAAACTGACCGTGGGTGACTATAAGGCTTGAAAAATGTAGGAGTGCAATTCTGAGTGTTACACTACAATTTGTTTGTCTGAAGTCTCCTGAGGAATTCGACAAACGAACAAGAGAAGCCGTACCGTTCTGTACCATGACAATGCGAGCTCTCACATATCGATTCAAACCAGCGCCTGTTTGACCGGATAAAACGTGGAATTGATGGGTCATGCGCCCTACAGCCCTAACTGGGGATCCAATGACTTCATTTGATTCCAGCACATCAAGAAAAAAGGCGTGGTCAACGATTTTCGTCCCCAGAAGATGCAACAATAGCGCTCAATAACCATGTTTTGAAAGTGTCTTAATCAAGCCACTGTATACAACCCAACAAATGGTCATATGTCAAACTGACCTGAGTGCGCTTAGGCTAAAATCCGTCAAATTTTCAAAAAAAAAAAAAAAAAGAAATGTCAAATGAAGCTTGGCGACACTGCGTGTTGCCTAGGCTAGGAAGTTTTCCAGTGCCTCTCGTACATAGTCCTTATATTTATAATTTTATCATTAGTTATCTCTTTGGAACAATATTAAAGGTAAAATAGGTATACGAATAGCAAACATCTTAAACGGCGATGCGCCCAAATCTTGAATGTGCCAATAAGTCATATATGTAGCTGTTCAAGAGTATTTATACACTCCCGATCGTCTGAATACGTTTGAAATTTGTTGTTTTAATATGTTAAGGTATCTTCTGATGTGTTCGTATTACAGATCTATACCATTTAGTTTTCGAGAGTCCTATACTATGCCAACATTCACAAGAAAAAACTTAACGGTGTTGCCATATTTTCGGAAAATATCCCAATTATAATAAAAAATGTACAAAAAAGGGTCCAATTTTTGCAATCATCAGAACAGGCTTGAATCAAATAAAATTGGAAAAATTGTACTACCCATGTAAATATTGCGCAGTTTTTTTTGGTTTAGTTTAGTAAGATGGAATATTCTGATAAATCCTTTATAGGAACGTAGGTTCAATTCTCAACCTGGAAAAGTTACCAAGAACTTTCAGATAAAATCAAGAAATCAAGAAATATTCCAACAAAGACGTTTTATAAACCTGCTTTAAATCACTTTTTGATTTTGTTAGATCTCTTTTTAGGGTCACCTTTACAATGATCCAAAGTAGGTTGGCGTAGGTGGCCAAATAACGGAGTAGAGATCATCAATGAGTACTTGTCCCCGTAAGCCAGGGTCGAGCTTCTTTGCTTAGACCGTATAGTGAGGGCGCCCACTGAGTTGTTTTTGCATTTGCTTCTCTCTCTCACGTACAGTGTAAATAAATGAAAACAAACAAAAACATAATGTGGTTGTTGCTTTTTTCACTCATACGTTCATACATGTCTTCGCTTTGGCTGTATTTCTGTGGTCGTCGCTGCCGTAAGCCAATTGAGCACGCACAAGTTTTTTGGGCCTTTTGCTTTTTTAATGTATGTGTTTTCTTGCACTCAGTATTTTTTCCACAACCACAAAAAACACTTACGACACATCAAGACCGTTGCTTGTGCGTAATAAGTAAAACAAGTGTCCATCGTATGTTGTTATTTCGTTTGTGTATGCTTTTCTTTATTTGCTTGGAACGTTATGTGTGCTTTTGCATATTCTTCTAACGTTTGAAAGTCAGTGTTAGAAAATGATCTTTGCTCTCACTCTCGCGGAGAGCATAAGACAATCGGTTGAATCATCGCGCAATGGGGGTCCCACAGAGGAAGAAGTATATTGATTTTGATGACGGTTTGATAATATTCAGGGGTCGGAATGGGCAAAAACTTATTTGGAGAAGAAGTCAACGTTTTATTTCAAAGCCAATAGCTCTGTTTATTAAAGAGGTATATCAAAAACAAAATTTGGCAAGGAAAGTAGAAAATATCACCTTTACAACGATGTAAAGTAGGCTGTCATATGTGGTCAAACAACAGAGATATCGCAATAGTAGATAATGCATCCAATTTTCCGATTTTCTTGTAATCACGCTACAGGTCGCAATTTTTATCGGATCGTCACGATTTTGGGAGTTGATGCGGGTCCCACAGATGAAGAAGCCTATTAAGTTTGGTGATGGTCGGATAATATTCAGGAGTCGGAATAAGCAAAAAGATTGTGTGGAGTAAAGTCAACGTTTTTTCTTATGCGAATATATCCGCTTCTGGTAGGAGTATTCCAAAAGGAAAGCCCGCCAATGGAAGAAGAAAAGATCTCCTATATATTGATATTAAGTACGTTGGCGTAAGTGGGCAACAGCCGAGATATCGCAAAAGTCAGCAATAAAAGCCGGAATGGGGAAAAACTCATGTGGAGACAAATTCAAAGTTTTATTCTTTGTGAATATATCGGTTTCTAGTAGGGGTATTTCAACGTCAAAGCCTGTCAATGGAAGAAGAAAATATTACCTTTACAGTGCACGGTGGTCGAAAGCACAGATCTAGCGGCGCGGAATTCATAACTTGCAAACGAATTAAGATACGTCATTGAAATTTTGCACAAACTCAGCTTGTACCTGTGGGTAATAATGGACCAAATATGAACAATATCGGCTAATGCTTTGGGGTAGCCCCCATATAACGGTACCTTCCGATTTTCGGTATTTCGAGGATTTAAGCCACAATTTCGTAGCAAATTAGCTGTAATTTGGTACTTAGGGTTCCTAGTGGTCACAAAATATTTCCACCAAAAATTATGAACATAGGTCCGCGTTTTGATATAGCCCCCATGTAACCGTACCTCCCAATTTAAGGTATTTTGAATATCATGACCACATTTTTAATTCAACTTGGATGTAATTTTGAACACGGAGTTCCCACTGCGTATAACATCTTCTTGCAAAACATTTTCAATACGGATTTATGTTTCGATGTAGCCCCTTTTATGGTACCCCCGATTCGATGAATTTTTTACTTGTTATCCCATATTTAATAACATATTTAGCTAGATTATGGTATTGCAGTGTATCCGGGGGTAGAACTCCTCCTTGCAAACAATTCTCAAGATAGGTCCATATTTTGATTTAGCTGCCATACAAATGCACAGCTAAATTTGTATGAATTTCATCCAAAATCCCTTCTTATAAAAGTGCAGTCATCAAAAGATTTGCAAATATTTGCAGCCCGAATGTGGTTATTCAGTATCCAGAGAGTCCAATTTCATTCCCCAAAAAATAATCGGACCTAAGTTCGGCCAAGTTTACAAGATGCACTCTATGGAACAAGCGCGTACAACCCATAAAACACTAAAAAATCGAATTTTTTGAAAACTTATTGCTATGTAACCAAATACCTCCAGACCCCAAACTAATTTTTATAATTTAAATCACACCCTCTGCTATTAACTAAAAATATATCTTGTCCATTTTCATTACGAATTTATTTAACATTTAAACAAATATGAAGTTAATTTTTTGCAACAATTTTTTAAAATCTGATGCAACAAAAACTCTTGTATTTGATAGTGAATAACTGAGTGAATATTTACAACAACAAAAATGAAAAAACAAAATCTTTGTCTGCAAAGTGTCTGTAATCGATACAATGGAAAATATTTCGCAATTTTATAGTTCGATTTTTTGACTTTCGCGCCGCTAGATCAGTGGTTTCGACCAGTGTGCAGTGGTGTAAAGTAGGTTGGCGAAGGTGGTGAAACAAGGGAGATACACAATAGTCGGTAATGAATCCAATTCTTTCATTTTTTTGCAATCACGCTACACGTCGCTATTTTGATTTTGGTCCCAGAGAGAAAGAGGCATATTATGTTTGGTGGTAGTCGGATTATATTCCCTAAAAGAATTATTTACCAGTGAAAGCTTATGCACAGTATTAGTGGTGTAGGAAATGTTGGGCAGAGAGAAGCCAACAACCATAGGTGCAACCGCTACTGGCCAAATATTGATAGGTAAGTGACAGCGTCGACCTCTTCAAAGGTCATAAGGTTACAGTCTACCAAGCTTAAACCACTAGAAGTGATCGTGAACGGGATGAGATCTTTCAAGGAGCAGCAGTCTGCTGTAATGACATATCGGCGAAGGCGCGCATCTGGTGGAAGTATTCTGAGAATTTTACAGTTCTTGGCGGTAATCTTCACGTGTAAGCCATATTAGTAAAACGTATTTCTACAGTACCTAATGACGTTGACGTACATATTTATGAAATGAATTCTAAATTAAAATGTGATAATATTAAGTTGAATATTGTCCCGTTTCGTATCAAAATATTGTTACGGAATCAGGTTTGAACTTAGTCCCGTGTAGACGTTGTTCTATTCCCCGATACGATTTGTACCAAATAAAACGGGGTTCGTTTTGGATTACGATTGTACAATGCTTTATTGACGTTATTCACTTTCAGTAAATAAGGGAGAGGAGACGGGGGTTACAATGCCACAAAGCAGAAGCATAATTGAAAAAACCTTCAATACATTCGATCTGTCCGGAGGCGAAAGTTTCGCTTTACATTGGCTGAGGGTATCTATCTGTCGGCAAAGCCGACTGACACTTTTCTACTTGTTAACATAAATATAGACACAGCTTCCACGCAAATTGAGTTATACAGCCAATATTTTTTGCCAAGTCTAAAAACATTTAATTTTATCCAAAAGCATTTATTTTGTATAATATACAAACATAATTCACAAGTTATAAAAGGGTAAACCTTGGAGTTAACTATGTTAAATTTTCTAAAATATTGCCCATATCTCAATGATTTGGTATAGACCCACATTACGGCACCTACAGATTTTAAAGCATACTCGTGATACAAAATCAATATAATAGGGCATAATTATTGTGTGTGTGTTTTTTTTTTTTTTTGGTAAGTGGCTAAGGGTATATCTCCGTCAGCACAGCTGACTGATATTTTCTTACTTGTTTTCAAGAGGTTTTATTTGAGGTAGTTAAAAGCAACTAAAGTTGCTAAATTCCTTCGGTTGCCAACATCAATCCCTTGACGCTCAACCAACTATGAAAGGTATTTGATTTCAATTAATCTATTTTTTTTAATTCCGAGCTTCTGCAGACAACAGAACAATAACAACAACAGCAAATATTTATCCCATTCATTCCTGATATATTTGGTACAAATTCCAACTCCAAATCTTTAAGACATTCTCAGGAATTGCAATCTGTAATGTAATTTCAATGATCAGATTAACACGCTTGGCGGACGCGGGCGAACGTGACTGATTTCGTCACGCTTTAACGCTTCCCGTTCAAATAATGCATTGAAATCAAATTGCAATTAATAACTTTTGCGTTGGAGGAGATGGAGAGAGAGAATACAAACAGAAAATTGTTATGGATTTCTTTTTGTCAAGAACAACAACAACAACAATGCCAAGCAACCAACGAAAAATTGAGGCTTTTGTGTTAATCCTTTCTTTGTCTAGGATTTCTAAGGGAGTGTGAATCCGTGAACACATCATACGATGGATGTTCGTTATTGAGATACGTGGCCACCATTGTTAGTGGGACAGATAAAATACGAACGAATACAAATGTGATTGTGAATGTTGCTGTCGCTGTTGTTGTTGTGTGGTTGTAAAGTGCATTTCTAGCAAAGGAGAGGCTCAAAAGAGAGCGGGAGGAAGTGGCAAAAAGGGGACTAGTCACTGAGTCCTTTCAGTGATGTTTTGTTGTTCTTTGGTTTGCCGTTATTTTATAATTTTTCCGCTTGCCTCAAAAGTGTTAATATTATATGGCCTTGGCGGATTTTTATTTTTCTTCTCGTTGCTGTTGTTGTTTTTTTTTTGTAAGCTCCACTAAAGCTGTTATATATGATTGTGTTGGTTGTGGTGGTGACCTTCGACTATGAGAAACAAAAAATGGGTGTGTCACATGTTCACAAGATTTTGCCAGCAGGTGTTGTTGTTGCTGTTGCTGTAGAACACAAAACAAGGTATACGCCTAACCAAGGCTTTAAATGCCTTAAGGAAATTCTACGAAAAAAAAAAATCAGCTAAAAATATTTTTTTCAAGTTATAAAATTAACCCAAACACGTAGAATTAATTATTTTTTGGATAAGAATTTTTTAGTTTATGCAAAATCTTCAAGTAAAGATATAAACTTGAAATAATTACAACAAGAACAACAGCCAAATTTTACTTCGTGTACTACGAAGCAAAACTGCCTGACTGACTGATAGACAGACCGACAGACAGACACATTGCTGGCATGCACACAACAAACTATGACGTTTATAATATCCTTGTGTGTGAGTGACGTTGTTATAAAAGTTGACGTTGAAAATTGTTCTGCTTTTGGCATTAAGATTAATTGTTGTTGCTGTGTGGATGCTGTCAATGATTTTGGCTTTGGGCTGGTTGCTTGGTTGGTTGGTGTGATTTTGTTAGCAGCTGCTAATATAGTTTTCGGGTGAAAGAGAGCGAAAAAAAACACAACCTGCAGCCAACCCAATCATTACCATAATCTGCAACACCACTTGAACAGTTCTAATAATATTATGCCAACCTTATGGGGAATCTCTACCAATTTCCCCAACCCAAATTCTTGCTAGCTGGAGGATTGTTACAACTTAATCTCATCGAAAGTTCATCGTTGAGTTACACACATAAAATTTTTAATACTTTCATGTTTTTGGTTGTTTTGGCAGAGAGCGGGGTTGTTGTGAGTAAGTAGCTGTTGTTTTGTTGTTTGTGGGAGAGGAAAGGTATTTCATAAGCACAACCAACTCCTTTGTGAGTTGGATATGCAAATGTATTATAATCATAAATTAATTTTTTTAATTTTGAAAGAAATTTTGACATGACGGGCAGTGTTTATTCGTTTGACATAGGATTGATGAATGTTACATATTTGGTCTGTTCCTGAACTGCATGAATCTACTAATTTTTACTATTTTTATACCCTCAGCATTTTATATAAACTTCATACGGGCAAAATGTGCCGCATCGAAATAATGGTTGGGGTCTTAAACCATTATTTCGATTGGACGAAATCCGTTTCAGACAATTTGGAGTCGATTTAGCAATATCCCTCTTTCTGGCTGGCTGGAGCATACGATAACTCTCGAACAGATCTACCGATTCAGTCCAAAATTTGTCCTTCGTAATATTTTGTCAAGGCATAGTTTAAGTTCGAAGATAAGGCATATTGGCCCACACCTTCAGGTACCTCCCCCACAAAAGTTCAAAAATGATCGGAAAAATTTTGCGCACGATAAGTCTTGAAGACAGTGACCAATTTGGTCCATACTTTACACATCCAAATATATATACAAGATATAGATCAGTTTCACATATGGACTTTATCTGTCCCTGCCTCAATTACGTAGGTAAAAGTTTTTGTAGGGGCAAGTTCATACTTCTTGAGAAAATAGCCTATGCCACCTTCTACGCCTGTAAAATCGCCAAAATTCCGAAAATCGGCAGATACGTTTATATGGGAGCTATATGGACCTATGTTGAACATTTTTTGCAACTCGGTTAGAAAATTTGGCTAAAATCGTCAAAATACCGAATATCGGGAGGTACGTTTATATGGGACCTATATTTAAACTTGGACTTAAAATGAACATTTGTTGCAAGGATGTATGTTGCTCCCTCAGAACACAAAATGAAAAATTTCAGTCAAATCAATTGGAAAATTTGGCTAAAATCGTCCAAAATATAAAAAATACGGAGGTACCTTTATATGGGGGCTACACCCAAATGTGGACCTATATTTATTAAAATTGTTTTTGTCTCTTTTGGGCTTGTTATAAAACTATGTTTAAAATTTCGAGACAGTAGCTCGATTAAAACTATTTTTGGCACTCCTTTCGATACAAGTGGGGCAACTGTGTACCGGTCCACAGCTTGCTGTACTTCCCCCAATATTTAAAAATGTCACTAAAATGGTATGCACGATATCTCTTGAACGCGTCAACCAAATTGGTCCAAACTTTGGATCTCCTAAAATGTAGTCCAAATTAAGTTAAACTTCTAAAATGGTCCATACCGGACCTATCCTAAGAATACCACCCCCACAAAAGTTCAACATTTGTATCTAAGTGCAGCTTAAGGTCTGTTTGAAAATCCTTCCTTTCTTCCTGGGATACTGGTGCAAAAGTTATACGAAGACCAACTGAAATGACTAGTGGGCGCGATATCTATCGGAAAGATATGACTCCCAAAATAAGATCCACTTCAATAATGGACTATGTTGGTCCATTCCTTTAAGTAGCTCCTCCACACTTTTGAACTTCAATCCTAATCCATATTTTTGTCTACATCTTCAAATGTCCAAAAAGGGTTTCAATTCACATGGCAAAGCCAAATAATACAGCATCGCTACGATTACCTTCAATAAAAATGTCTCAATAATCCTCGAACAGCTCTTACAATCCACTTGAGCGAAATAATTAACAACAATTTGAAGTTTAATCGGGAATATACTCGAAGTAGTCGTCCCACGTAATGTCAAAGTTGAATTAATGTCAGTAATTTCTTTTTAGAACTATCGGACCATTATGTTAGAAAGTACGAACTTGACCACGAAAAATATTATGTTGTTGTAAACAGTTCTTCGTTGAAAATTTCGCAAAGATTCTCGAACAGTATTTAAATGTCAGGAAGTATGGACTAACTGGAGAAAAAAGCATTATGTCTTTGTAGACAGAACCACAAGGATTATTTTTGGACTTACTCACGAAAAAATTATATCGTTATAATCGAGAACACTATAACTACCGTTGGCGATAATTTCTAAACTATCATCGAATAGCGCCTAAACTTGTTGGATAAAGATTTCTTATCGCTTTATGTGCTCTTGAAAGAAATATTACGATTTGCGAAGTTTCCGATACTCAATTCATAAGTTATCAAGCTCATCAATCACTTTGGTGTGGGCCGGAAGGGTGTTTGGATAGCTTTTTGGTCATTCTCTCAGGAAGTATGGAAGTGTATTTTCCGGAGAAGGAACAGGAAAAACGGGTTCATGAGGAAAAACTAGATCTTCAGGAGAAAAAAAAAATGATAAGAAATACTGACTAAAGGGCATGCATGGTACAGGAACATTCACCTGCAAAGATGATGAAGGGAATCTGGTAACAAATGGAGATAAGGTATTGAGGATCTGGAAGGAACATTTCATTGAGCTTTTGGTAAAGAATATGGGGGGCGATGAAGTTACCAAAGAATCCATTCCAAACGATGGGATTGAGTGTTCACCACCTAGCCATGGCAGAAATTAATCGGCTGAAGAACAATAAGGCAGCAGCAACTGATGAGCACCTTGCCCAAGACCGTTTGGGACATTCTGATAAGGAGTATACATCAATTGATTAGCAAAATATCCAACGATTAAAACCTCATGGCACATGTTCAGAGGTCAAGTCACCTACTTATCGCACATAAAAAGCTTGTAAGCAGAATATTCTGGTCCTACCAATGCGAACTTAGACCTGGGAAATCTACAGTAAACCAAATCGTCATGCTACCCCAAATCCTTAAGAAGATCTTTGAAAAACACATCGACTCATACCATCTATTCGTCGACTATTAGGCCGTCTTCGACAACCCAAAAAGGTCAAAGGTGTTCCAATCCATGACTGAGTTTATGATTATATACGAATATGCAGAATAACATTAACATGACTCGAAATCAGCAGTTAAAATAATTCAGAACCTCTCCGAGACTTTCAATTCCAAACGAGGTTTCAGAGGTGACAAAAAATATAAAAACCGAACTATGTATACAGATAAAATCCAGTGAATTGTAGGTCGATCAAAACGAAGCGTAACAGTTACCTTTACAAAAATTGAAAAAAAAGAACCTTCCAAAGTGGGTCTGACAGTAAACGGCGATAAGACCAAATTTAAAGTAGTTAGTAGCTTTATTTACATCGACACTGCCATCAATTAATAGTAAAAATTAGTAGATTCTTGCAGTTCTGAAACAGACCAAAAGTAAAGAATAATATTGGTCAACAGATGCTACTAATCTGGAAATGTTTTGTACAAACTTCGTTTATGGTCAAAAGTGGGGCCTATCGGTCCACTCCTTGGAGTACCACCCACACAAATGTTCACCATTTTTGTTTATGTTTGATTAAGGGTCTGTTCGAGGATCCTTTGGAAATTTTTACCGAAGGTACTCCTAGTAGCCCTGTTTACTGCGATATTATGGTTTTCGTAGGCAAATTCCATGTTTCCTGATATGATGGTCCAAAAGCTCTAAATTGTATGGTGATAAACATAAATGACTGGATTGCGCGATATCTATCGAGAGGAATGACTCCCAAAATAAGACACACTTTCAAAATGGACTATGTCGGTCCATTCCTTTAGGTATTTCCTGGCAAAACTTTTGAACTTTTATCCTTATGTATATGTTTGTCGGCTAGTTCATATGCCCAAAAAAGTGTTTCAATTCACACAAGCTGAGGGTATATCTCTGTCTGCAAAGTCGACTGATATTTTTTAGTTAATTAAGGAAAATTATTTTATTTAAAGGCAAAATGTTGATGTATTCATTAAGCCCACAAAAATATCTGAAGACTGAACACCAAATGTCAGTAATATCTGGCGGATAATGTGACCAAAACCTTAAAAATACCGAAAATCAGGCGGTACCGTTCCATGGGGGCTATATCAAAAAGTGGACCAATACCAACAATTCTCAGTAGGGATATTTCGCAACCTAATACGAAATATCAGCTACTTCGGTTGAATAATGTGGCTAAATCCTTCAAAAATCGGGCGATACACTTCTATGGGGGCTATATCAAAACGCGGAATTATGCCCAAAATATTTATCAGAAAAAAAATTTTGTTCACTGGGAACCCTCAATGCAACAATTCAGCCAATTTGGTAGAGAAACTCAGGTAAAATATTCCAAATACCGAAAATCGGGAGATACCGTTACATGGGGTCTATATCAAAACATGGACCCATGTCCATAATTTTTATGGGGAAAGTTTTTTGTCATTTGTGAACCAGGAACCTGAAAGTTCAGCCAATTTGGTCGACAAATGTAACTAAAATATTAAAAATATCGATAATTGGGAAGTACCGTTATATGGGGGCTATACCAAAATGTGGACCTACTTTTCCAATTTTTTGCCCTCGACTTCCTACTGTGAGTCACCAGTAAGTACTTGAACCAAAATTCGTCCACCTACGCCAACTTCTTTTATTTTTGGCCACCGTTTATATGAACTCGCGACATAGTGTGTTGGCGCCTCAGTGTAATCTTGGTTACATTTTCACATGTGTGTCTGTCACGTAAATTGTAAATATAAATTATGTAAGTAGGTATGAAGGTGCCTTTTAAACTCGGATGGAATTTATTAATTTGAGTTTATCTGATTTAAACAAAGACATGTTGGGAGGCTTTAAGCATATGACAGATATATCAATCAGACTGCGGATAGATTAAAATAGGGGTTTTACATAGAAGTATAGGTCTGAAATATTTCATTCAAAAATATCCAGCAGCATTTGAAAAAGTTACTGAAATGCGAAATTGGAAGGACCATGATATGTTTCTTCTTGTGAATACCTTGCCTGTCCGTGGGACGTGCTGCAGAAGTGATACATATTGTTATACATTTTGAAGCAAACAGAAGAAATATTCTTAAAGGGTAGTACAGCATGATAAAATTAACGATATTGATAGAATTCCAAAAAAAAAAATTAAACAATAAAATCAAACAAGTGAGCAAAGGCTATATTCGAGACGGAACCAACTATGTGGTACCCTACACCACTACCCGTGCGCATAAATTTTTCCCTGATAAACCTTTCTTTTAGGGAGATCCTAAAGTTTTCACCCACCCTGACTTTAAAACCATACGACTGGGGGCTAACTGAACCCAAATAATTAATAATTTTATATTCGACTACTATCGACAATCTTTGCAGATGGGAAGCAGAGATATTTGTCATTAAATTAAAATCGGGATAGCTTAGCGCATATTGCAATAACTTTCATATTTTACCACCAATGCCAACATATTTGATATTGATAAAGTTAAAGCTCAGATGATCTAGTTCCACTATCACGCTCTCTCCTTGGAATATGATAAACAGAATCAGAGATTTCCACTGCGTGCCACCGTTGTGCAATGGTATGCACACCCGCCTTGCACGCTGAAGGTCGTGGGTTCGATTCCCCGGCCAGCAACATCATTACAAATACCCCTCAGTAATGTTGGCGACATTTCCGAGTATTTCAGCCATGCAAGTTGTGTCTTAGGACACACCGTTCGGACTCGGCGGGCGATAAACTGTAGTTCCCATATCATTGAGCTAATATGAATCGGGGTGCACTCATTGATATGAGAGAAGTCCCCCTTGTCCCTTCCGGGATGTTTGTGGAACAATTATTATAGAGATATCCGCTTTGGAAGTAAAATTCCTCAAGTTGTTCTATAAGTTAAATTCCGCGTTGAATTTTTCTCTCCAACATCAATAGGTAAGGACCCGCATCAACACCCAACATTTTGTGAAGATCCGATCAAAATTGTGACCTGTAGCGTGAATAGAAAGAAGTGAAAAAAGTATCAGTCGGCTTTGTCGACAGAGATATACCCTCAGCCTATGTGAGTTGAAATTTTAATCTATGAACGATGTTGAATTGAATATCGGCTACGCAAACAAAATCATTTTCTCCAATAGTTATGTATTAAGGAATGGATCGTCCATTTTGAAAGTGGATCTTATTTTGGGAGTCATTTCAGTTGGTCACCGTATAACTTTGATGTTTCGGACCACCATGTCAGGAAGCATAGACTTACCCACGAAAAACATAATATTCCTGTAAACAGGACCACAAAGAGAAGTATCAGTATAATTTTCCAAAGGATTTTGGAACAGATCCTAAACTGTTAAACTTTTCCGGGGTTAGGTACCCTAAGGAGAGGACCTATTCGGAACATTTTCGGAGTTAAACTACAATTCGATAAAAATGTTGGGAAATCCATAGTTTGGACAAAATCGGTAGCTCCGTTTATCAGATACAGAGCGTACCATTTTAGCGAAAAATTTGGAACTTTTGTGGGGGAGATACCCGAAGGAGTGGACCGATATGGCTCCAACTTATACTAAGTTTAGTCAAACTATTATGAAGGTTAAATTTTGGACCAAATCGCCTGATCTTTTCGAGTCAGTGCGCTCCAGCCACTACACATTGCACCATAGGGATTTTTTACAACATTTTGGCAATTTTCTCAGGAAGTATGGAATTGCCCCTTAAAAAAGAAAACTTGTACCTTTGTTATGGTGGCAGCAAACACATGTTGCTACAACAAAAATGAAAGCGATTTGAGAGCAGGTCTTAAACTGCACTTTTCCGAAATTTTGTGTGGGAGGTAACCGAAGAACTGGACCGATATATTCCATATTTGAACTTTATCTAAGATTTGCAGAAATATTGTGATGTGCAAGGTATGGACCCAATCGGTTACTGCCTTCGAGTGTTATGGTGCACACAATTTTAGTGAAATGTTTTAAACTTTTGTGGGGGAGGTACATAAAGAAGTGGACCGATATGGTTCATCTTTGAACTTAAAATAAGTCTGAACCAAATATTATGAAGGCCAAATTTTGGACTAAATCGGTTGATCAGTTCGAAACTTATCGTGCGCTCTAGCCACTAGACATGGTGGGTTTCTTAAGCCTTACGGACCATATTCTCAAGAAATATGAATTTGCCTCTGATAAAACTTGCACCGTTGTAATGGGGCAGCGAATACAAGTTGTTACAACAAAAATCAAAGCGATTCGAGAGCAGGTCCTAAACTGAACTTTTCCGAAATTTTATGTGGAAGGAGTTGACCGATATTGTTCATATTGGAACCTCATCTGTGTCAGGTAGAAATTTCAATTTCATTTTCGTGGGGGAGGTACCAGAATGAGTGGACTGATATAACCCAACTTCGAACATAAACTTTGTTTGGACATCGGTTGAACCGTTCGAGAGTTATCATGCGCTCCAACCAGACAGACGGACGGACCAAATTTGAAACGGATTTCGCCCAAATATATTTGGGGTCTGAAACCATAATTTCGATGAGGCACATTTTGCTTGTATGAAAGTGTATATACCCTCGTTAGACCAAAGAACGAGGGTATAATTAGTCTGAAAACTGAGGGTATAAAGACGGGTTGGGAGGATACAAGCATACGACAGAGATGGGGGTTGAAATAGGGGTTTTACATTAGAGTATAGGTCTGGAATATTTGCATCCAACATTGAGGTAAAAACATCTAGTCTGTCTGAATATTATCCGAACATCGCCAACATCAATAAGTTTCTTCCCCTCTGTGACTCCCATCAACACCCAAAATTCCGTGACGATCCTCAAAATTGCGACCTGTAGCGTGGTTAGAAAAAATGGAAAAAACGGGATGTAAGATTGCGATATCTCCGTTTGTTGGACCACCTGCTTTGGACCATTCTAATGGTCAGATTTTCCTCTTTCATTGCCTGGCTTTACTTTTGGAAGGCCACCAGTCACAACTATGAGATTGGTCATTATAATTGAAGTCCCCAAAAACGAAATCATGGGTTAGGTTAGCGACTATTTCTTCTTTGTTTGACCACCTATTTTGCATTGTTGCAAAGGTGAATTTCTACTTTCATTTTCAGGTTTTGCTTTGGGAATACTCTTAATAGAAGCGGACATATTTGCATAAGAATAAAACCTTGATTTTTCTCCACAGAAGTTTTTTGCACATTTTAATCCATGAACATGATCTGACCATTATAACTGTTCCACAAACATCCCAGGCGGGACAAGGGAGACTTATCTCATATCAATGAGTGCACCCTGATTCATAGTAGCTCAATGATATGGGACCTACAGTTTATCGCCGAGTCCGAACGGCGTGTGCTACGCACACTTGTAGAGACGTTTTACATGGCTGAAATACTCAGGAAATGTCGCCAACATTACTGAGGGGTATTTTGCCACCGTTGAAAATTTGATGTTACCTAGCCGGGGAACCGAACCCGAGACTTTCTGCGTGCAAGGCGGGTGTGCATACCATTGCTCCACGGTGGCACCCAAACTGATCTGACCATTACCAACATCAATATGCCCATCAACTCTCAAAATTTTATGGCGATCACATCAAAGTTACAACCTGTAAAGTGATTACAAGCTTTAGATGGACAGACGGACACACATAGGCAGATGGACTCAGTTAGTCGAGACATTCATTTTGGAATATAAACCCTCTCCACATAGTGGCGTAGGTTACAAAACTCAACAACAGTTGACAATATTTTGTTGGTGTAACCGAAGAGATTTGATTAAATCACAAAATGAAAATAACAACAGCGACGACGACCTTTGAGCATCAATTCCCAAAATTGGGAGAATGAAGTAAAGAGCACCAACATCAAAAAAATCAAATCACCAAAAAAGTGGCAAATCATAGAGCAACACACACATACATGAATAACATATTCACCTTCAAACCTACATACAAACATCCATATATCCATATGTACTAGATAATAACAATATTGTCGTCATCAGTGATGATGATGATGACGATGATGTTGTTGTTTTTGTTGTTGTGCTCTTGTTGTTGTGACTTGAATCTGTTTCAACCATTGATGCTGTTGATGATGATTTAGTAGATCAAGATGGAAATCAAGAGCAGAACATATAGACGAGATGATTGAAAGATAAGTTCATGAAAATGAAAACTTAAAAAGGTAACTGGCAATAAGTGAATGGTTGGGCGGGTGGTGGATGGATGGGTGTGTGTGTGCATAGCACGGAGAAAGCCAGTAAAAAATCCAATCAAACACCAAACAGATTGAATTAAATCATGACAATTACTCTCCCTCGCCCCCCTCACCTGTGTACATACAAGAAAACTATTTGGAACCAATCCCCTGTTTTTTCTTTGCTCTCCGAATAATAAGAAAAACAAAAACTACCAATTTAATTCAATTGGAGATAATCAAGTCATTGGCCATGGTGGCGTATTGAGTGTGTGTGGTGGCGTGTGTTCGTGTGTGAGTTTTGTTAAGTATACAACTAGATGGCTGGCTTTTGTCTTGTTTTGCTTTGCTTTGTTGCTTTGTTTGTTTGATTGGGAGAGAGTAATGTTAATGTTTTCTATTGTTTTGTTTGTGTTTGTTGCTCCTTTTTGTTGCGTTTAGAATTATGGCAAATTTATACAACATCCAGCCATTGAGCCATCTGATATGATGGAACAAACACACACACACACCATCACCCACAAAGGAGGAAATCCTTTATTTGCCAAGTATGAGAGAAATGTTGCTGCTCATTACAAACAAACAACATTCAAAAAAAAAAAAAATCACCAGACATATCCATACACACACTGAGGAGGAGAATGCCAGTTATGTACATACATCAATAAACATATGTAAGATTGCTTGACTGACAAAGTGACTGAATGACTGACTAAATGTTGCTACATATGTATACAATAGCAAAAAAGGTACAACAACAATAGTGTATTGTTGGTTTAGATTTTTTCAACAACACAAAAAAAACAACAATAAAAAACGAAGAAATATGTGTTTGTTTGGGCCTTGCTCTCTATGTGTGTCGGCCAATGTGTGCGTGTGTGTCAGTGGGTCTGTGTAGTGATTATTCCCGTTGTATGTATAGGCATTTGTTTTATTTCGTTTTTATTTCTGCGCTCGCTTTTCCTTTGCTTAGCTTGACTGCCTGCTGGCCTACCCTGTTGGCCAGCAGGCTGGCTGCTGTTTTGTGTGTTGGCAGCAGGCGTTTTCTTGTTTTACATTTTTACGTTTAATTATTTTTCGCTGTGTTTATGCTGCTGCTGCTACTGCTGTTGGTGTTACTCCTCTTCTTTGTCGTCGTCGTCGTATTTTTTTCTTAACCAAAACTACTGGCAAATTGTTGCAAATTCAAGGCATCGACAAATAATTTCTTTTATTATTTTCTTATTTATTTATAATTTGGACTATTGTTGTTGTTGCTGTTATCCTTTAAGGTTTTTTTTGCTTTTTTGCATTTAAATACTTTCTATTGGTTTTAACTTTTGTATTAAATACACTATATTTTTTTCTTTTGTTTTGAATTATTATTTGTTAATTTTTATCTATATAACTATATTTTTCTTATATTAATATTCTTTTATTATTTTTCTATTATTTTGGTTGGGAAATATTTTCCTTTTAAATAAATTTTTGATTATTTGATGTGATTTTTTCAACTTCTTTGTTGCATGTATTTGTAAGCTCTTCTTTTTTTGCTTGCTTGCTTTGCTTCTACATTATCAAAAAAATTTCATATTTTTTGCTTAAAATTGTTTCCACTCGCCGCGGTACAGCTTCTTTGGGTTTTTCGTAAAACTACGCACACAGTGCCCGTTGCCGTTCTCGTTATGACTGATTTTCACCACACATGATGATGGCGAAAGCTGTATCCTTCGACACTACACTGAATAGTGTAGTTCGTCCTTAAAAAGAAGCAAGAAGAAAAAAAGAAAAACGCACACAGAAAACCCAAAAGAGAACAACGACGATGACGACTTCGTTAGAAGTCGTTGAACATGTGGCTTCTTGTTGTGGCAAGTACATCGCCCATGGCATACACGATTTCATTAGCAAACAACTCATTCAGCAGTTGTTTGACTCTCCGTCTCTTTACCTCTCTCTCTCTCTGAGATTTACGTTCTATCTCTCTACTCTGTTACTCTCTGTCTACCTTTTACAATCTCCTGATTCAATGTTAAAACTAAAAGACAACATCATCGGGTGGAGCTTTGTGTTGGCATTGTGCGCATGAAATATCTCCGGAGAGGTTTGTTGGTAACAACTGTTATATTTGTATAACAGTTGAAGTTATTTTTATAATAAAGGGGGCTTTTTTCATTTTCATTATGGCAAAAACAATGTTGCCATTTACTGTGAAATGTATATATTTTGTGTATTCTACATTGTCTTACTTAATTGCAGCGTGACGTATGACTGACCTCAGGTGTAGTTAATAAAGTTATAGGTTATGTTATACGTCACAACATAAAGTAACTCCATGCAGATTAAGAGGGGGGTTGACAGCCACAAAAATTAATACAAAATTGCAAATAAACAACAAGCAACAAAATATGTAAATTTGATAAAAAGTTTTTATTTTATATTTATTCTCTTATTTTGGCTAAGTGTTATATTTTATTTAAATTATTTTCAAAGATAGATTGAAGCAAATTATTTACATATTTTATCAAATTAAGATAAGAGTCTTTGAATTTGGTAAATAAATAATATCCAATATGTATTAATGATTCTTAATCCTTATCATTCATAAAACAGGTAAGCCCATACCAACCATGTGATACCCTACACCACTACTACTGTAAATAAGCTTTTAACGGATAATTTTTTCTTTTAGGAATATTCTAAATTTATTCTCTATCCTTAATAACCGGACCAAAATAATTACAACTCTATCGAAATCAAGGGATTTTCCTTAATGCACATCAATGTCCTATAGAGAACTCGAAGAACTGGGTCAATAACACTGTACAACAAAATCGAACTTTTTTAAAATTACAAGAAACCCCGCACAGATTATGAAAGAGGACCGAAAAAATGAAGACACGTGAAGACAAGTTTACGTCGGGAAGTAACCTAAATAGGCGTGGCAAGTTCCGCCCATTTCTACAGGTTTTGAAATATTCGACATCAGATTCCTCGGAATCCTTGCATTTTAGGTATAAAGTGTCTTTGGCAATATTGCTGACAACAATGCGGGGTATCTTTTTATGCAAAAAATTAAGCCTCATGCGAGTCACTAAAAGGGTCTTTTTGGGCCCTTTTTCCAAAAACGTTTAAAAACTCCTTTAAAATGTGATCGTATCAGATCAAAATATTCCACAAAATTATTTGTCATAAAATTTTACTATAGGTCCCCGAATACACAAAAACTCTAAATCGTACCTAAACGCCAGGAATCTGCCAAAAGTAAAATCACGTTTTAGGGTTAATGTTGTACTTTATTTGAGTTTATTAAGTTTTGTCCCACAAAACTCCGTTCTAGATAGAAGACGTCAAAGACAAAAATAATCTCCATCAATATAAGTCGCCGAATAAATGTATTATGTATTTGCAATATATATCAAGAAAATATATACATCAAATTTGCCAACAAAACACCCAAATATTTTTTGAATAAATTTCTTTTGTTCTTTTTTTTCTAGTTGATGCATGAAAGTAACATGAAATTTAGTTCTAGACGAAAGGTGTTAAAAGAACAAATATTCTACATAAAATTTCACTGTAAGTTTTAGAACAAACTATATATCTGAGTAAAATACTTTGTTAAGAAAATGACGTTACAAAATTAGATATTATAGGTAGAAATTATTTGTTACACTTTTAGACTCTTAATTAAAATTTATTACATACTGAGTCAAAATCTCCTAAAATACCGCACTTTTTGGGGGTTGTGTCAAACGAAGAAATGTTCCAAATCAAATTACATTATGAGTCTCTGAAGAAGAGAAATTTGTAGCTATAATATTTAACATCTCCAGAAGCTTTCGCTTTTTATATATGATTTGGGACCATATTCTACCGGTTTTATTCACATTTTCGTTATCTGCGGTCACAAAATATATTTTATTGATGTTCTTTGATAAGAAACTCTTTCAGAAGATTACTTGTGATCGATTCAAACTATTTTTGGAATATCTATGGTGAATATATATAGGGAAAATATTGATAACCCAGAACGGACTTTGTAAAATTACGTATTTTAGTACTATAAACTAAAATAACGTCATCAGGATAAGTCATAGGTTAAAATGCAAGGATTCCAAGGAATCTGATGTCGAATATTTCAAAACCTGTAGAAATGGGCGGAACTTGCCACGCCTATTTAGGTTACTTTCCGACGTAAACTTTCAAAACGCCGATACACATGTCTTTTTTTTCGGTCCTCTTTCATAATCTGGTCGAATTATCTTGTAATTATTTTTTGTGTTGTACAGTGTAATATTGACACAATCTGCATAAATTTGAAGATGAAATTTCTTTGAAAACTTTTAATGTTTCTATTGGATTTCATCAAATAAAAAGCAATTATCTTATCAATTTTATTGTTGTAAAATAAATCAACTCAAACCCGGGTTTTTGTTGTTTTTAAATTAAAAAAAACAACAAGGTTTTTAAAGTATGATGTAGTTAAATCAATACAACTTATGAATATGACTTATGGACCATATTTAGAGAGCAACAAATAGTATTTTAAAAATGTCAATCAATAGACTAATTTCTTGATACCCATAAAAGGTCTGGTGGTCTTCTTGATTATAAGATTATATGTTTTTAATACGCAAAATAGAAGCAGAAATATGTGTCATTAAGATACATATTTCAAAATATTTAAAATGGGAAAGCTTACCTTACTTCCAATAACCCTGAAATTTGACCCATTTGGTAGTGATTTGAAGCTCAGAAGGTGTACTTTCAATATCAGGTTCATCGCTTGGAATACGTGAAGGCGAGATATCCGTCGCGAAAAAAAATCCACAAATTAGAAATTCGGTTAGCCGAGCGTATTTTTCTGTATGTCTAGCATTTGAATACTTTTGGTAAGGCAATTTTAACCTGTTAAAAGCTCAGGAGGTCTATTTTAATATTGAAGATGGATATTCGTCATTGTTATTAAAACCTAAAATATCCATTGTCTGACCACCTACGCCAACCCACTTTGCAACATTTTAAAGGTGACATTTTCTACATTCAGTTTGAGGCTTGCCTTTTGGAAGACACCTGATAGAAGGGGATATTTGCATAAAAACAAAACCATGATTATTTTCCCATAGACATTTTTTGTTCATTCCATCCCCGGAATATTATGTGATCATTACAAAAATCATAGGTTTCTTCCCCCCTGATGATCCGATCACAATTGCGTCCTATAGCGTAATTAAATGTTTTAGAGGAGGATGACGGACATACGGATGGACAACATTTCCAGTAATGGGATTCTCTAACGCATTTTTGGTTACAGACAAAAATCGGTAAAATTAAAATACTTATATTTTTAATGATTTTTATTAATTTTCTCGTTTAGAGCTAAGCTTGATGATCGAAAATTTTTTGCAAATGAAAAAGGAAAGCCAAGGACTCACCGGCCAAATATCTGTGAAAGTATAAAAATACATTTGCATTTGAAAAACCAAAAGCTATAGAACAGAGAAGCCATCCCACAGTCGATACGTCTGAAGAGCTGCTCAACTAACAGCGAAACCAGGTCACGTAATTTGGTGACTGTTTGGGTTGGAGTCCTTGGCTTTCCTTTTTCACTTGCAAAAATTGTTCGATCATCAAGCATAACTCTAAACGAGAAAATTAATTAAAATACTTACAATTTCGGTAATTAACAAAATTTCTCGGTAAGTTAGCAACCAAAATAAAGTTGTCGCCAAGTTCTACTGATAGCACCTATGTTGACAACTTTTATTAAAAAATTGTCATTCATAATTTTGCGTTTTAATTTGACCGATTTTTTTCGGTAACCAAAAAATGTGTTAGATAATCCCACTGCATATCAGCTTGAGACATTCATTTTGGATCAAATATACATATAAAACAAGTTAGAAGTTTTTGGTACCGAAGTCTCAGTTTTATAGTGTAACGGTGTATTTTAGTACTATTTTTATACTCTCAGCCTTTACTTTCACTTTCATACGGGCAAAATGTGCCTCATCGAAATAATGGTTTTAGAACCCAAGTATGTTTGGACGAAATGTGTTTCAGACAATTTGGAGTTGATTTAGCAATGTCCGTCCGTCTGTCTGGCTGGCTGGCTGGTGCGCACGATAACTCTCGAACGGATGAACCGATTCGGTTCAAATTTTCGCTTTTGTAATATTTTGTCCAAACCTACCCAGCAAAATAAATTGGAAGTAGTGCAATGTGTACTAGTTCTGTCACGGCATTTTTTGATGCAGTTCAAACGGAGTCGTGAAAAAGGCACTCCAGTCCTCACATTTTAACTGCATTTGGATGCAATCCAAAGAATCACATCCACTTGTCACATTTTAACAACATCCGGATGCAGTTCAGCGGAGTCGTGAAAAAGGCACTCCGTTCGCTACATATTATTAGCAGTTGTTAGAGATCTCTACATGTACATAAATCAGTTTGTACATCTCTACAGGCAGCGGCATACATTTTCCAATAAGAGATAAGCGTGTTAACAAACATTTGTTAATACAAGCTAAATAATATTTCATTTGTGAACATTTTTCCGGTAACTCAAGAGAAGAAAATTTCCGAATGGAGTGCTGTTGTAGTACATGTCGAAATCTTAACTGGTAATGGGAAAACAACCCATTTAGCAAATGAAGCAAAAACAGTTCAGCTTGGAACAAATGGAGAGCGGAGGAAACACGCATATTTGCGATTGAATTCAATGGAGAATTTTCATAATTTGTGTTAATGTAATAAAGTTCTTAATATTTTTGTTTTACACAAATAATGCATTTTATTTGTTCTGGCATATTTTGTAATTGCTTGCTCAATTTCCGCAGAATGCCTGTATCAAAACACGTGCCTCCTATTCTACCCCAAAGGTCCAAACTCTGCACATCGTATTATTTTATCCAGGTTGAAATATGGACCATATCGGTCCACTCCTTCTGGTACCTTCCACACAAAATTCGGAAAAATTGAAGTTTAAGAGTTCCTCTCGCATCGTTCTGATTCTTTTTTCCAATAGGTTGTTCTAGCGGACTCATTTACAACGGTACAATTTATTTCCGGAGTAAGTCAATACTACTGAGATAATGGACCATTCCGGCACATATTAAAATCGCTATTGTTCAAGATAACTCTAAAACTTCTTCCAAACTTATGAGGAAGCTTGGTTACCTAAAATGTTTGGTATATGTCAATGGATTGCTATAGCCCCACATTACGGTACCTACAGATTTTAAAGCAAACTCGAGATACAAAATTAACATATTTTATATACGGCACACAATGGTTCAGGAATCGATTTTCCTGGCCAAAAATCAAAATTTTGTTTTGTGTGTGTACCCCTAAAGACGAACATTTTCCCCATTTTTGCGATATACGTAATTTTTGCAAATTTCTGCAGAAAGGCTTAGCTATTTCTCGGAAACTATAAAAGACTTTGTTTTCATTATTTCTTTGTAAGGTAAGCAGAATTGTGGAATTCAAAAGTCGTTTTAGTAAATTACCGTAGCGTTTACACAACATGAGTTATTTTATTTTTCCTCAGGTACTAAATTTTACGAAATTCCAAATTTAGTGGACTAGAACTTTTGAGGAACAATATGTAACAATGTTCTGTTTTCACAGAAAGATACACGAGAGTGTCCTCTTTCAGCCCATTGATACTTTTGTACCAGTCCCGTTCCGTCCGTTTCACACTTTTTTTTCAATTTATTAAAATTACATGGGTAAAAATGTGTGTTTTTCTACACCGTTTCCCATATGAATTACAGCTTTTTGGCACAAATTAAAATTTTTTTAGTATACGACTTTTTATACAAATTATACAAGCTTTATGAAAACACAAGAAGTATTTTTTTAATTTAAAAAAAATAAATGTTTTTTGTAAAATTTGCTTGTTGAAAATTTTTGAGTTTTTTTAGTTTTTTTTGTTAATGTTATTGTTTATTTGTTGGTGTTTGACCATCTTTTATACATAGGAAGATATAAAAACTACAAAAATACTCATATTTTGATGAAAAATAGTTAAAAAACTCAAAAGTTTAACTTTGACCTTGAATTTCTCTGCAACTGCCAGAACTAATTTAACCGCTTATAATTCATCTGAATGCTTCATCTGTTATCTGTTTAACAAAAAATTATGAAAATATCTCTATCCGTTCAAAAGTTACAGAATTTTTACCACGAAAAAACGATTCTGAACCACTGTGCGTCGTCTTGTTGAAACCCAGATATAGCCGAGAAGCCGAGCTACATTTTCAAGCATCAAATAGTCGGCTATCACGGTCGCCATTGAAGGTTACGTTGTCACCACCATCATTTTGGAAGAAATATGGGCTGATGGTTCTACCAGCGGACAAATCACACGAAACCGTTGTTTTTTTTTCCTGGATAAAGTGACACCTCTTGAATCTCTTTAGGTTGCTTTTAACATAAATGCGGCTAATTTCCTGTTTACATACACATTAGGTCAGAAATGGCTCGAAACACATTCATCAGAGAAAGCTAATTTTCGTCATAAAGTTGGACGATTTGCAAACATTGTTCAATCGTAAGTCTTTCCACGATAAACTGCTAAACAATATTAAACACAAATGTCGTGATACCATGACACGACTCACACGTGATCAGACAAAAATAGACTATTGAAAAAAGTACCTCAAGTTGGATCACCCTTTATATCCTAATTGCGAGATCAGACTGCACAAAATACGCAGCTACTCCCCCGTTCGTCTAGATTAATCTAATAAAAAAACTAAATATTTTGAGTTCTTTACAAGTAAAAAAGTATCAGTCGACATTGCCGACCGAGACATACCCTCAGCCTGAGTGGATTGATATACTTTTTTTTTCAAAAAAACTTCGTTTTTAGTGGGGTTTAAAAAAAATATATAGATAGGATTAAAGCGCAAAAATTTGCGGGGATATCGATAGATAGGGCTTTTTTAAACTGATTTTCGGCAATATTTAGAGTACCATTTTAGCGAATATTTTAGAACTTTTGTGGGGGAGGTATCGGAAGGTCCACCTCTTCCACCTTCGAATTTCATCTAATATTCGAAGAAATATTATGATATCCAAAGAGTGGACGAACGCAGTATTCGGTTCGAGCTTTCCATGTACTTGCCCTTGAAAAAACTTCTACTGTCGTAATAGAAGCAGCGAATGCAAGTTGCTTCAACAAAAATCAAAGTGATCCGAGAGCCGGTCTTAAAATAATTTTATCCAAAAATGTGTGTGGGAGGTACCTGACGGTGTGGACAAATATAGTCCATATTCGAGCCTGACCTATACCTGGTAGATATATTAGGATGTGTAAAGTATGGACCAAATCGGTCACTCCCATCAAGAGTTATCGTACGCACAATTTTTCTGAACATTTTCGAACTTTTGTGGGGGAGGTACCGGAAGGAGTGGACCGATATAACTCATCTTCGAACTTAAACTAAGTTTGGACAAAACATTACGAAAGCCAAATTTTGGACCCAATCGGCTCATCCATTTGAGAGTTATCGTGCGCAACAGCCAGACGGACGGACATTGCTAAATCGACTCCAAATTGTCTGAAACACATTTCGTCCAAACATACTTTGGGTCTAAAACCATTATTTTGATGAGGCACATTTTGCCCGTATGAAAGTGTATATACCCTTTTTAGCATTAAGGCTGTTCCTATAAAAATTGCATTCATAAGTATCATATGGAATGCCAAACTTAATTAACATACACTTCTTTCTGTGGTGAAGGGTTCCCTCAACGTTGGGCGCCATTAAAATCCCGATTTGCAGAAGAGTGAAAAAATCTAATGAGGTAGAACTCCAATTATGTTAACAAACGGCAAATAAACATTTTTACACAATGGAATGTCAAAACTGTCGTCCATTAATTGAGCAAGTAAAAAAGAGTGGCAACAATGTTAAAATGTTGGTGTTTTAACATTGGGCGCCAATTACACCCACCAACAGAAATCTTAAATACATGGCGAAAATGGTTGCACAAAAAAGGAGTTTTTAAATAATTTTTATGTTATATTTTGAAATTCCCGCTACTAACATTTAACTCTTATATTACCTCTCTCTCTTTCTCCTTTGCATAACTTTCTCTGGGAATTATTCAAATAACTCTCTGATACATAGTCAGTGAAAGTGTTTCAAGAATGTAACTTGTCGTAACATATTTGTAATAAAGAAACAGCAATGAAAACCAAAACATGCTGCAGTAAATGTGAGCGAGGGAAAAGTTGAGAGCAAGACATGCTCAGATGCTATAAAATGAGCAGAGATGATGGGATTCCAAATAAGGATTCAAACTTTCAATAATAATGAAATGCCACCATAACGGTCAAATAAGCAACATGCATAAATCTCATCTGCTCTTTATCTCTCTCCCTCCATATCCTTATCTCTCTCTGTGTCACTCAGGAACGAGAGTGTGTTTGAAGGTGTGCGCAAAACACAATTTTGGTAATTGATTTACAAAAACATCAACAGCAACAACAGTTTGATGGAGATGCTGATGAGGATGCTGCTGCTACTGCTACTTTCGTTCGTTCGTTTGTTCGTTCGTTGGTGTGTTCGTTACTTGTTTGTGTTCACATGATCTTATAAATTGGGTCTTGTTACGAGTGCAAGGACTTTGTTTTCAACCTAATAATCATGACGTCAGCATTTTAAATACAATGCCGACCGACTGCAATATACTCACACAAACACATATTGTGGCATAGACAAAAGAAACGTGACGTCGACGTTTGATAGTCCTCCACAATTAATAACAATAATAACATAGTTTATGGGTTTTTGTCTGTTTGCCAACAGTTGCCAGTTGGGAAAGTAACATAGATGACGAAGACGACTACAATGATGCTGATGGTGATGCATGTGAATCGGTGGCCTGTTTTCCATGTCATGTCATCTATCAGAAAACTAAATGGTAATGGTCAAGACAGGCGAAAATGATTTGAACGATAATGTGATTATCACCAAATAAACCAATTATTCAATTTATAAACATACATACACGATATATTGTATGTGTGTATGCTTCAGTGTAAGCTTGGACTTATGAGGGCGTAGCATGAAATATGATTGTGACTGTTGTAGTTGCTGGTTATCCTTGTAAGTGTGTATCTGTGTAAATGATGACAATTCGTGATTATTTAATCGTTGACAAATGTTCCATTTTGTAAACATGATGTTGTTGTTGTTGCTGCTGCTGTCGTTGTTTGTCAATGGTCAATTGTTGTTGTTTTATTTTAGTTTTAAATTGTATTCACCACTTGTACGAATGAAACGTCCATTCTCAAAAAGCCAGAACACAAGTGCAATTTTGCACCATACCTCCTCCATGTGTGCCCTTCCTTCCTCCTCTCCTCTTCATTTTTCATTTTTACATCTTTCATTTGCTTGAACTTTACAACAGATTTGTGTGCAAAATTGTCAGACGCACAAACACACACATACAAGCTGTGGAGCAGTTTTGCAAATAGAAAAAGAGCTTTACATGCTCGCACACACACACATTCACAAGTACATTTGAGTTTCTGGGTCAAAGCTTCATAGCAAATGAAAAAAAAACAAAATAAAATTCGCCAGCTTGCTAAAGGGGCTCAGTTGTGTGCGTGTGTGTGTGTGTGCACAAATCAACAGACAGCCATGCATTGAAGATGCTGTTGATGGGTTCTGCTTGTTGGGTAGGGAGTTTGTAGCCAGACAACCGATTAAATTGCATTGCAATACTGATGTAGCATTCAAAAAGCCTATCTCTTATCTACATATTTATTTAGTTGCTTGTTTGTGTTTGTCTAGCGCCAAATTATTATCCAAAATCACATCACAACAGCCGAAACGAAATAAACAAAATCACATGAAAGCTTGTCATCTCTGCATTCGCTGGGAACAGTATTCTAACAGTAGGCACATTTCTCTTTGCATCATTGATGGAGAATAAATGCATTTTTGTCACATTTCTCTTTTCCTTAGGGTCAGCGATAGAGTTGCTATTTTGAGGCTCTTTTAAGAGGTACATTTGAAAATATTTTTTTGTTTCAAAAAACAATCGAGTTTGGAAAAATCGTTGAAGTACACTATGGTGGTTGTGTGATATACGTCTCTGGGTTCAAAATTGTTCATACATAACCCTAAACCACCCATAAGATAAATTAATATAAAATCAATTAAAAATTATCCCTAATTTTTCTTTTTGCAGAATATTTTTGCCAAGGACCTTCGAAGCCAACTGGATAAATTTAAGAGAATATATTTAAAGGTAAATCACCAGCTAAAGTATCTATTTCAAAAAACGTTCATCAAAGGTCTATAGAAGGTCCTCGAAACTGTCTCTGAAGCCTTCGAAGAACAGTTTATATGATATATTTTATATTCAATATTTAATATATTATATTTTATATTTTATATTTTATATTTTATATTTTATATTTTATATTTTATATTTTATATTTTATATTTTATATTTTATATTTTATATTTTATATTTTATATTTTATATTTTATATTTTATTCCGGACTAAATTAAGTAAAAGAGATAAACTTATATTTTATATTTTATATTTTATATTTTATATTTTATATTTTATATTTTATATTTTATATTTTATATTTTATATTTTATATTTTATATTTTATATTTTATATTTTATATTTTATATTTTATATTTTATATTTTATATTTTATATTTTATATTTTATATTTTATATTTTATATTTTATATTTTATATTTTATATTTTATATTTTATATTTTATATTTTATATTTTATATTTTATATTTTATATTTTATATTTTATATTTTATATTTTATATTTTATATTTTATATTTTATATTTTATATTTTATATTTTATATTTTATATTTTATATTTTATATTTTATATTTTATATTTTATATTTTATATTTTATATTTTATATTTTATATTTTATATTTTATATTTTATATTTTATATTTTATATTTTATATTTTATATTTTATATTTTATATTTTATATTTTATATTTTATATTTTATATTTTATATTTTATATTTTATATTTTATATTTTATATTTTATATTTTATATTTTATATTTTATATTTTATATTTTATATTTTATATTTTATATTTTATATTTTATATTTTATATTTTATATTTTATATTTTATATTTTATATTTTATATTTTATATTTTATATTTTATATTTTATATTTTATATTTTATATTTTATATTTTATATTTTATATTTTATATTTTATATTTTATATTTTATATTTTATATTTTATATTTTATATTTTATATTTTATATTTTATATTTTATATTTTATATTTTATATTTTATATTTTATATTTTATATTTTATATTTTATATTTTATATTTTATATTTTATATTTTATATTTTATATTTTATATTTTATATTTTATATTTTATATTTTATATTTTATATTTTATATTTTATATTTTATATTTTATATTTTATATTTCATATTTTATATTTTATATTTTATATTTTATATTTTATATTTTATATTTTATATTTTATATTTTATATTTTATATTTTATATTTTATATTTTATATTTTATATTTTATATTTTATATTTTATATTTTATATTTTATATTTTATATTTTATATTTTATATTTTATATTTTATATTTTATATTTTATATTTTATATTTTATATTTTATATTTTATATTTTATATTTTATATTTTATATTTTATATTTTATATTTTATATTTTATATTTTATATTTTATATTTTATATTTTATATTTTATATTTTATATTTTATATTTTATATTTTATATTTTATATTTTATATTTTATATTTTATATTTTATATTTTATATTTTATATTTTATATTTTATATTTTATATTTTATATTTTATATTTTATATTTTATATTTTATATTTTATATTTTATATTTTATATTTTATATTTTATATTTTATATTTTATATTTTATATTTTATATTTTATATTTTATATTTTATATTTTATATTTTATATTTTATATTTTATATTTTATATTTTATATTTTATATTTTATATTTTATATTTTATATTTTATATTTTATATTTTATATTTTATATTTTATATTTTATATTTTATATTTTATATTTTATATTTTATATTTTATATTTTATATTTTATATTTTATATTTTATATTTTATATTTTATATTTTATATTTTATATTTTATATTTTATATTTTATATTTTATATTTTATATTTTATATTTTATATTTTATATTTTATATTTTATATTTTATATTTTATATTTTATATTTTATATTTTATATTTTATATTTTATATTTTATATTTTATATTTTATATTTTATATTTTATATTTTATATTTTATATTTTATATTTTATATTTTATATTTTATATTTTATATTTTATATTTTATATTTTATATTTTATATTTTATATTTTATATTTTATATTTTATATTTTATATTTTATATTTTATATTTTATATTTTATATTTTATATTTTATATTTTATATTTTATATTTTATATTTTATATTTTATATTTTATATTTTATATTTTATATTTTATATTTTATATTTTATATTTTATATTTTATATTTTATATTTTATATTTTATATTTTATATTTTATATTTTATATTTTATATTTTATATTTTATATTTTATATTTTATATTTTATATTTTATATTTTATATTTTATATTTTATATTTTATATTTTATATTTTATATTTTATATTTTATATTTTATATTTTATATTTTATATTTTATATTTTATATTTTATATTTTATATTTTATATTTTATATTTTATATTTTATATTTTATATTTTATATTTTATATTTTATATTTTATATTTTATATTTTATATTTTATATTTTATATTTTATATTTTATATTTTATATTTTATATTTTATATTTTATATTTTATATTTTATATTTTATATTTTATATTTTATATTTTATATTTTATATTTTATATTTTATATTTTATATTTTATATTTTATATTTTATATTTTATATTTTATATTTTATATTTTATATTTTATATTTTATATTTTATATTTTATATTTTATATTTTATATTTTATATTTTATATTTTATATTTTATATTTTATATTTTATATTTTATATTTTATATTTTATATTTTATATTTTATATTTTATATTTTATATTTTATATTTTATATTTTATATTTTATATTTTATATTTTATATTTTATATTTTATATTTTATATTTTATATTTTATATTTTATATTTTATATTTTATATTTTATATTTTATATTTTATATTTTATATTTTATATTTTATATTTTATATTTTATATTTTATATTTTATATTTTATATTTTATATTTTATATTTTATATTTTATATTTTATATTTTATATTTTATATTTTATATTTTATATTTTATATTTTATATTTTATATTTTATATTTTATATTTTATATTTTATATTTTATATTTTATATTTTATATTTTATATTTTATATTTTATATTTTATATTTTATATTTTATATTTTATATTTTATATTTTATATTTTATATTTTATATTTTATATTTTATATTTTATATTTTATATTTTATATTTTATATTTTATATTTTATATTTTATATTTTATATTTTATATTTTATATTTTATATTTTATATTTTATATTTTATATTTTATATTTTATATTTTATATTTTATATTTTATATTTTATATTTTATATTTTATATTTTATATTTTATATTTTATATTTTATATTTTATATTTTATATTTTATATTTTATATTTTATATTTTATATTTTATATTTTATATTTTATATTTTATATTTTATATTTTATATTTTATATTTTATATTTTATATTTTATATTTTATATTTTATATTTTATATTTTATATTTTATATTTTATATTTTATATTTTATATTTTATATTTTATATTTTATATTTTATATTTTATATTTTATATTTTATATTTTATATTTTATATTTTATATTTTATATTTTATATTTTATATTTTATATTTTATATTTTATATTTTATATTTTATATTTTATATTTTATATTTTATATTTTATATTTTATATTTTATATTTTATATTTTATATTTTATATTTTATATTTTATATTTTATATTTTATATTTTATATTTTATATTTTATATTTTATATTTTATATTTTATATTTTATATTTTATATTTTATATTTTATATTTTATATTTTATATTTTATATTTTATATTTTATATTTTATATTTTATATTTTATATTTTATATTTTATATTTTATATTTTATATTTTATATTTTATATTTTATATTTTATATTTTATATTTTATATTTTATATTTTATATTTTATATTTTATATTTTATATTTTATATTTTATATTTTATATTTTATATTTTATATTTTATATTTTATATTTTATATTTTATATTTTATATTTTATATTTTATATTTTATATTTTATATTTTATATTTTATATTTTATATTTTATATTTTATATTTTATATTTTATATTTTATATTTTATATTTTATATTTTATATTTTATATTTTATATTTTATATTTTATATTTTATATTTTATATTTTATATTTTATATTTTATATTTTATATTTTATATTTTATATTTTATATTTTATATTTTATATTTTATATTTTATATTTTATATTTTATATTTTATATTTTATATTTTATATTTTATATTTTATATTTTATATTTTATATTTTATATTTTATATTTTATATTTTATATTTTATATTTTATATTTTATATTTTATATTTTATATTTTATATTTTATATTTTATATTTTATATTTTATATTTTATATTTTATATTTTATATTTTATATTTTATATTTTATATTTTATATTTTATATTTTATATTTTATATTTTATATTTTATATTTTATATTTTATATTTTATATTTTATATTTTATATTTTATATTTTATATTTTATATTTTATATTTTATATTTTATATTTTATATTTTATATTTTATATTTTATATTTTATATTTTATATTTTATATTTTATATTTTATATTTTATATTTTATATTTTATATTTTATATTTTATATTTTATATTTTATATTTTATATTTTATATTTTATATTTTATATTTTATATTTTATATTTTATATTTTATATTTTATATTTTATATTTTATATTTTATATTTTATATTTTATATTTTATATTTTATATTTTATATTTTATATTTTATATTTTATATTTTATATTTTATATTTTATATTTTATATTTTATATTTTATATTTTATATTTTATATTTTATATTTTATATTTTATATTTTATATTTTATATTTTATATTTTATATTTTATATTTTATATTTTATATTTTATATTTTATATTTTATATTTTATATTTTATATTTTATATTTTATATTTTATATTTTATATTTTATATTTTATATTTTATATTTTATATTTTATATTTTATATTTTATATTTTATATTTTATATTTTATATTTTATATTTTATATTTTATATTTTATATTTTATATTTTATATTTTATATTTTATATTTTATATTTTATATTTTATATTTTATATTTTATATTTTATATTTTATATTTTATATTTTATATTTTATATTTTATATTTTATATTTTATATTTTATATTTTATATTTTATATTTTATATTTTATATTTTATATTTTATATTTTATATTTTATATTTTATATTTTATATTTTATATTTTATATTTTATATTTTATATTTTATATTTTATATTTTATATTTTATATTTTATATTTTATATTTTATATTTTATATTTTATATTTTATATTTTATATTTTATATTTTATATTTTATATTTTATATTTTATATTTTATATTTTATATTTTATATTTTATATTTTATATTTTATATTTTATATTTTATATTTTATATTTTATATTTTATATTTTATATTTTATATTTTATATTTTATATTTTATATTTTATATTTTATATTTTATATTTTATATTTTATATTTTATATTTTATATTTTATATTTTATATTTTATATTTTATATTTTATATTTTATATTTTATATTTTATATTTTATATTTTATATTTTATATTTTATATTTTATATTTTATATTTTATATTTTATATTTTATATTTTATATTTTATATTTTATATTTTATATTTTATATTTTATATTTTATATTTTATATTTTATATTTTATATTTTATATTTTATATTTTATATTTTATATTTTATATTTTATATTTTATATTTTATATTTTATATTTTATATTTTATATTTTATATTTTATATTTTATATTTTATATTTTATATTTTATATTTTATATTTTATATTTTATATTTTATATTTATATTTTATATTTTATATTTTATATTTTATATTTTATATTTTATATTTTATATTTTATATTTTATATTTTATATTTTATATTTTATATTTTATATTTTATATTTATATTTTATATTTTATATTTTTATATTTTATATTTTATATTTTATATTTTATATTTTATATTTTATATTTTATATTTTATATTTTATATTTTATTTTATATTTTATATTTTATATTTTATATTTTATATTTTATATTTTATATTTTATATTTATATTTTATATTTTATATTTTATATTTTATATTTTATATTTTATATTTTATATTTTATATTTTATATTTTATATTTTATATTTTATATTTTATATTTTATATTTTATATTTTATATTTTATATTTTTATATTTTATATTTTATATTTTATATTTTATATTTTATATTTTATATTTTATATTTTATATTTTATATTTTATATTTTATATTTATATTTTATATTTTATATTTTATATTTTATATTTTATATTTATATTTATATTTTATATTTTATATTTTATATTTTATATTTTATATTTTATATTTTATATTTTATATTTTATATTTTATATTTTATATTTTATATTTTATATTTTATATTTTATATTTTATATTTTATATTTTATATTTTATATTTTTATATTTTATATTTTATATTTTATATTTTATATTTTATATTTTATATTTTATATTTTATATTTTATATTTTATATTTTATATTTTATATTTTTAAATTTTATATTTTATATTTTATATTTTATATTTTATATTTTATATTTTATATTTTATATTTTATATTTTATATTTTATATTTTATATTTTTATATTTTATATTTTATATTTTATATTTTATATTTTATATTTTTATATTTTATATTTTATATTTTATATTTTATATTTTATATTTTATATTTTATATTTATATTTTATATTTTATATTTTATATTTTATATTTTATATTTTATATTTTATATTTTATATTTTATATTTTATATTTTATATTTTATATTTTATATTTTATATTTTATATTTTATATTTTATATTTTATATTTTATATTTTATATTTTATATTTTATATTTTATATTTTATATTTTATTATTTTATATTTTATATTTTATATTTTATATTTTATATTTTATATTTTATATTTATATTTTATATTTTATATTTTATATTTTATATTTTATATTTTATATTTTATATTTTATATTTTATATTTTATATTTTATATTTTATATTTTATATTTTATATTTTATATTTTATATTTTATATTTTATATTTTATATTTTATATTTTATATTTTATATTTTATATTTTATATTTTATATTTTATATTTTATATTTTATATTTTATATTTTATATTTTATATTTTATATTTTATATTTTATATTTTATATTTTATATTTTTATATTTTATATTTTATATTTTATATTTTATATTTTATATTTTATATTTTATATTTTATATTTTTATATTTTATATTTTATATTTTATATTTTATATTTTATATTTATATTTTATATTTTATATTTTATATTTTATATTTATATTTTATATTTTATATTTTATATTTTATATTTTATATTTTATATTTTATATTTTATATTTTATATTTTATATTTTATATTTTATATTTTATATTTTATATTTTATATTTTATATTTTATATTTTATATTTTATATTTTATATTTTATATTTTATATTTTATATTTTATATTTTATATTTTATATTTTATATTTTATATTTTATATTTTATATTTTATATTTTATATTTTATATTTTATATTTTATATTTTATATTTTATATTTTATATTTATATTTTTATATTTTATATTTTATATTTTATATTTTATATTTTATATTTTTATATTTTATATTTTATATTTTATATTTTATATTTTATATTTTATATTTTATATTTTATATTTTATATTTTATATTTTTATATTTTATATTTTATATTTTATATTTTATATTTTATATTTTATATTTTATATTTTATATTTTATATTTTATATTTTATATTTTATATTTTATATTTTATATTTTATATTTTATATTTTATATTTTATATTTTATATTTTATATTTTATATTTTATATTTTATATTTTATATTTTATATTTTATATTTTATATTTTATATTTTATATTTTATATTTTATATTTTATATTTTATATTTTATATTTTATATTTTATATTTTATATTTTATATTTTATATTTTATATTTTATATTTTATATTTATATTTTATATTTTATATTTTATATTTTATATTTTATATTTATATTTTATATTTTATATTTTATATTTTATATTTTATATTTTATATTTTATATTTTATATTTTATATTTTATATTTTATATTTTATATTTTATATTTTATATTTTATATTTTATATTTTATATTTTATATTTTATATTTTATATTTTATATTTTATATTTTATATTTTATATTTTAATTTATATTTTATATTTTATATTATTATATTTTATATTTTATATTTTATATTTATATTTTATATTTTATATTTTATATTTTATATTTTATATTTTATATTTTATATTTTATATTTTATATTTTATATTTTATATTTTATATTTTATATTTTATATTTTATATTTTATATTTTATATTTTATATTTTATATTTTATATTTTTATTATTTTATATTTTATATTTTATATTTATATTTTATATTTTATATTTTATATTTTATATTTTATATTTTATATTTTATATTTTATATTTTATATTTTATATTTTATATTTTATATTTTATATTTTATATTTTATATTTTTATATTTTATATTTTATATTTTATATTTTATTTATATTTTATATTTTATATTTTATATTTTATATTTTATTTATTTTTATTTTTATATTTTATATTTTATATTTTATATTTTATATTTTATATTTTATATTTTATATTTTATATTTTATATTTTATATTTTATATTTTATATTTTATATTTTATTATTTATATTTTATATTTTATATTTTATATTTTATATTTTATATTTTATATTTTATATTTTATATTTTATATTTTATATTTTATATTTTATATTTTATATTTTATATTTTATATTTTATATTTTATATTTTATATTTTATATTTTATATTTTATATTTTATATTTTTATTTTATATTTTATATTTTATATTTTATATTTTATATTTTATATTTTATATTTTATATTTTATATTTTATATTTTATATTTTATATTTTATATTTTATATTTTATATTTTATATTTTATATTTATATTTTATATTTTATATTTTATTATTTTATATTTTATATTTTATATTTTATATTTTATATTTTATATTTTATATTTTATATTTTATATTTTATATTTTATATTTTATATTTTATATTTTATATTTTATATTTTATATTTTATATTTTATATTTTTATTTTATATTTTATATTTTATATTTTATATTTTATATTTTATATTTTATATTTTATATTTTATATTTTATATTTTATATTTTATATTTTATATTTTATATTTTATATTTTATATTTTATATTTTATATTTTATATTTTATATTTTATATTTTATATTTTATATTTTATATTTTATATTTTATATTTTATATTTTATATTTTATATTTTATATTTTATATTTTATATTTTATATTTTATATTTTATATTTTATATTTTATATTTTATATTTTATATTTTATATTTTATATTTTATATTTTATATTTTATATTTTATATTTTATATTTTATATTTTATATTTTATATTTTATATTTTATATTTTATATTTTATATTTTATTTTTATATTTTATATTTTATATTTTATATTTTATATTTTATATTTTATATTTTATATTTTATATTTTATATTTTATATTTTATATTTTATATTTTATATTTTATATTTTATATTTTATATTTTATATTTTATATTTTATATTTTATATTTTATATTTTATATTTTATATTTTATATTTTATATTTTATATTTTATATTTTATATTTTATATTTTATATTTTATATTTTATATTTTATATTTTATATTTTATAATTTTATATTTTATATTTTATATTTTATATTTTATATTTTATATTTTATATTTTATATTTTATATTTTATATTTTATATTTTATATTTTATATTTTATATTTTATATTTTATATTTTATATTTTATATTTTATATTTTATATTTTATATTTTATATTTTATATTTTATATTTTATATTTTATATTTTATATTTTATATTTTATATTTTATATTTTATATTTTATATTTTATATTTTATATTTTATATTTTATATTTTATATTTTATATTTTATATTTTATATTTTATATTTTATATTTTATATTTTATATTTTATATTTTATATTTTATATTTTATATTTTATATTTTATATTTTATATTTTATATTTTATATTTTATATTTTATATTTTATATTTTATATTTTATATTTTATATTTTATATTTTATATTTTTATATTTATTTTTTATATTTTATATTTTATATTTTATATTTTATATTTTATATTTTATATTTTATATTTTATATTTTATATTTTATATTTTATATTTTATATTTTATATTTTATATTTATATTTTATATTTTATATTTTATATTTTATATTTTATATTTTATATTTTATATTTTATATTTTATATTTTATATTTTATATTTTATATTTTATATTTTATATTTTATATTTTATATTTTATATTTTATTATTTTATATTTTATATTTTATATTTATATTTTATATTTTATATTTTATATTTTATATTTTATATTTTATATTTTATATTTTATATTTTATTATTTTATATTTTATATTTTATATTTTATATTTTATATTTTATATTTTATATTTTATATTTTATATTTTATATTTTATTATTTTATATTTTATATTTTATATTTTATATTTTATATTTTATATTTTATATTTTATATTTTATATTTTATATTTTATTTTATATTTTATATTTTATATTTTATATTTTATATTTTATATTTTATATTTTATATTTTATATTTTATATTTTATATTTTATATTTTATATTTTATATTTTATATTTTATATTTTATATTTTATATTTTATATTTTATATTTTATATTTTATATTTTATATTTTATATTTTATATTTTATATTTTATATTTTATATTTTATATTTTATATTTTATATTTTATATTTTATATTTTATATTTTATATTTTATATTTTATATTTTATATTTTATATTTTATATTTTATATTTTATTTTATATTTATATTTTATATTTTATATTTTATATTTATATTTTATATTTATTATTTATTTTATATTTTATATTTTATATTTTATATTTTATATTTTATATTTTATATTTTATATTTTATATTTTATATTTTATATTTTATATTTTATATTTTATATTTTATATTTTATATTTTTATTATTTTTATATTTTATATTTTATATTTTATATTTTATATTTTATATTTTATATTTTATATTTTATATTTTATATTTATATTTTATATTTTATATTTTATATTTTATATTTTATATATTTTATATTTTATATTTTATATTTTATATTTTATATTTTATATTTTATATTTTATATTTTATATTTTATATTTTATATTTATATTTATATTTTATATTTTATATTTTTATATTTTATATTTTATATTTTATATTTTATATTTTATATTTTATATTTTATATTTATATTTTATATTTTATATTTTATATTTTATATTTTATATTTTATATTTTATATTTTATATTTTATATTTTATATTTTATATTTTATATTTTATATTTTATATTTTATATTTTATATTTTATATTTTATATTTTATATTTTATATTTTTTTATTTTATATTTATATTTTATATTATTTTATTTTATATTTTATATTTTATATTTTATATTTTATATTTTATATTTTATATTTTATATTTTATATTTTATATTTTATATTTTATTTTATATTTTATATTTTATATTTTATATTTTATATTTTATTATTTTATATTTTATATTTTATATTTTATATTTTATATTTTATATTTTATATTTTATATTTTATATTTTATATTTTATATTTTATATTTTATATTTTATATTTTATATTATATTTTATATTTTATATTTTATATTTTATATTTTATATTTTATATTTTATATTTTATATTTTATATTTTATATTTTATATTTTATATTTTATATTTTATATTTTATATTTTATATTTTATATATTTTATATTTTTTTATATTTATATTTTATATTTTATATTTTATATTTATATTTTATATTTTATATTTTATATTTTATATTTTATATTTTATATTTTATATTTTATATTTTATATTTTATATTTTATATTTTATATTTTATATTTTATATTTTATATTTTATATTTTATATTTTATATTTTATATTTTATATTTTATATTTTATATTTTATATTTTATATTTTATATTTTATATTTTATATTTTATATTTTATATTTATATTTTATATTTTATATTTTATATTTTATATTTTATATTTTATATTTTATATTTTATATTTTATATTTTATATTTTTATATTTTATATTTTATATTTTATATTTTATATTTTATTTTTATATTTTATATTTTATATTTTATATTTTATATTTTATATTTTATATTTTATATTTTATATTTTATATTTTATATTTTATATTTTATATTTTATATTTTATATTTTATATTTTATATTTTATATTTTATATTTTATATTTTATATTTTATATTTTATATTTTATATTTTATATTTTATATTTTATATTTTATATTTTATATTTTATATTTTATATTTTATATTTTATTTATATTTTATATTTTATTTTATATTTTATATTTTATATTTTATATTTTATATTTTATATTTTATATTTTATATTTTATATTTTATATTTTATATTTTATATTTTATATTTTATATTTTATATTTTATATTTTATATTTTATATTTTTATATTTTATTTTTATATTTTTATTTTATATTTTATATTTTATTTTTATATTTTTATATTTTATATTTTATATTTTATATTTTATATTTTATATTTTATATTTTATATTTTATATTTTATATTTTATATTTTATATTTTATATTTTATATTTTATATTTTATATTTTTATTTTATATTTTATATTTTATATTTTATATTTTATATTTTATATTTTATATTTTATATTTTATATTTTATATTTTATATTTTATATTTTATATTTTATATTTTATATTTTATATTTTATATTTTATATTTTATATTTTATATTTTATATTTATATTTTATATTTTATATTTTATATTTTATATTTTATATTTTATATTTTATATTTTATATTTTATATTTTATATTTTATATTTTATATTTTATATTTTATTTTTATATTTTATATTTTATATTTTATATTTTATATTTTATATTTTATATTTTATATTTTATATTTTATATTTTATATTTTATATTTATATTTTATATTTTATATTTTATATTTTATATTTTATATTTTATATTTTATATTTTATATTTTATATTTTATATTTTATATTTTATATTTTATATTTTATATTTTATATTTTATATTTTATATTTTATATTTTATATTTTATATTTTATATTTTATATTTTATATTTTTTATTTTATATTTTATATTTTATATTTTATATTTTATATTTTATATTTTATATTTTATATTTTATATTTTATATTTTATATTTTATATTTTATATTTTATATTTTATATTTTATATTTTATATTTTATATTTTATATTTTATATTTTATATTTTATATTTTATATTTTATATTTTATATTTTATATTTTATATTTTATATTTTATATTTTATATTTTATATTTTATATTTTATATTTTATATTTTATATTTTATATTTTATATTTTATATTTTATATTTTATATTTTATATTTTATATTTTATATTTTATATTTTATATTTTATATTTTATATTTTATATTTTATATTTTATATTTTATTTATATTTTATATTTTATATTTTTATATTTTATATTTTATATTTTATATTTTATATTTTATATTTTATATTTTATATTTTATATTTTATATTTTATATTTTATATTTTATATTTTATATTTTATATTTTATATTTTATATTTTATTTTTATATTTTATATTTTATATTTTATATTCTATATTTTATATTTTATATTTTATATTTTATTATTTTATATTCTATATTTATATTTTATATTTTATATTTTATATTTTATATTTTATATTTTATATTTTATATTCTATATTTTATATTGTATATTTTATATTTTATATTTTATATTTTTTATTCTATATTTTATATTTTACATTTTATATTTTATATTTTATTTTATATTTTATATTTTATATTTTATATTTTATATTTTATATTTTATATTTTATATTTTATATTTTATATTTTATATTTTATATTTTATATTTTATATTTTATATTTTATATTTTATATTTTATATTTTATATTTTATATTTTATTATTTTATATTTTATATTTTATATTTTATATTTTATATTTTATATTTTATATTTTATATTTTATATTTTATATTTTATATTTTATATTTTATATTTTATATTTTATATTTTATATTTTATATTTTATATTTTATATTTTATATTTTATATTTTATATTTTATATTTTATATTTTATATTTTATATTTATATTTTATATTTTATATTTTATATTTTATATTTTATATTTTTTATATTTTTTATATTTTTTATATTTATATTTATATATTATATATTATATTTTATATTTTATATGTTATTTGTTATATTATATATGTGCGATTATCTCAGGAAGTATAGATATCATTGTAATCAGGACCGCTAAGATTAGGTTCACTTCAAAAAAATGATTTTCGAACACTACACTGCTTGGGATGTTAACCTTCTCCCCCTCCTTTTGAATATTCGTAGAAACCAATTTTCTTTGACTTGTCAGATTAATCGCGGACTTCGCCACCACTTTCAACAAAGCAAAATTAATAAATTTGTACAACTTTCACAAGCAGTTTTGTAGTTGTAGTTATTGTTGTTGTTGCTGTTGCTGTAAAACCTCAATTATAAAGTTGATTTTTTAATAAAATAGTAGAAGAGAACATTCTTACATAGGGAGATAACTCAACTTCAAAATTAATGCTGTGGGACACTGAAAGAAAGAACCGCCGAAAAAATGTGAATCAATTTGCCATAGTTTAACAATATTCCCATTTTAAGCTCCTACTCTTCCCGTTTCCTTGGCTTTGATGCTAGTTGATGTTGTTGTTGCTGTCGACAATTTACTGTGACTATACACAAAACAGAAATGTCATGTGATTGTGCTTGTTATGGTAATGTTGTTGCTGTTGCTGTAAAATACTTTGTCTATGAAATTCGACACAGATAACCATCACCATGTGTTGTAAGCGGAGAGTATGAGAGCTAGAGAGACTGTGGCAAACAAACACATCCATAGCTGAAATACCCAACTCGCATATCAATTTGCATGAATTCTTGTTATTTTTCACACACATACACAGAGAAACATATGCATAAAGCTATATATGTGTACATATGGATGTTGGTATGTATGTTTTTTTGCATTTCAAAAGAATATGTTTGTCCTTTAGCTTGTTCCTTCGTTCGCCTGCTCACCAGCTAGGGTAGCTTATTCTTTGACTATGGCTTTGTTGGCGTTTTCCTAGCTCTTTGAAACAATTGATTGAATGAACATGATATGGAAATGAAGCGTCTGAATTTATGTAGCTTCCGGCTGGTGTAGTATGTCTCAATGTCCAAATACTTCTCTTTTGCTGAGTGAGGGAGTGTTGGGGTGTGAGTGTGTGTGCGGGTGCAATGTTTATTTAAAATTTTACGCAATCAACCAAATTTTCTTTTTTCTGTTTGGTTTTTTTTTTAGTTTTTGGAAAGACAAACGGAAGTCATGGCAAATTTTGAATATTTTATTCAAGGCATGAATACTAAACTGTCTCTTTCTCACTTTGAACGAAACAAAAGGAGTGAAGTGAAGACTGAATGGCCTCAGGCAGGCTGGCAGTCTAGAGAGCTAAAGATAAATTGAAATTATTTATTTAAATGTCGAATAATTCTTCTTAAATGTTTCAAAATGCTAAAGACTGCTATTTGAAGAAGGCGATAATGTACATTGAAAGCGATTAGAGCTGAGTGTTAATAAAATATATTTATTAAAAAAATGTCATTGTTGCTAGCATTCCTACACTATTGTCCATGGGTAAAAAGGAGAAAAAATAGATTTAACTCAGATTTATGGGACTTCCATTTTTGCCAGATCCCATAATGCGTATCGACGTTAACATAAACAGAGGCCAACGTCTCGACTACAGTACTATATAACACAACCAGGAAGCTATAATTAAATAAAATAACTATTTTCCACGATAATCCATGAATGGACCACGATAATCCATGAATGGGTAGATCACTCTCATGTCATTGAAAGGCTAGTGGAAGCGAAGTTTTACATGGCCGAAAAAGTACACAGGAATTGTAAAGCAAAATTACAATCAGAGGTTTTTGTCAAACGTTGGAAAAATGTAGTTGATGATGTCTGTCATGGCTACATCGGTGCCAACCATTGCACCTCGGTGGCATCAAAGAAAGAAATAACTTGTAAAAAATTGTTGCAAAAAAAAAATGTAACAATAAGAATGGGAAAGAATCCACATGAAACGGAGACAGAATGAAATCCTAAAATTTTATAAAACATTGGCCTCCGGTAGTTACTGATGTAGCTTTCCAAGCTATTTATCTCCCTCTAGTAGTGTCCATCGACAAACATTAGGACGATTACTTTTCGACATTTTCCCAAAAAATATTTCCTGTTGCACGAATGAATTAACTTTTGTCTATTAATGGCACAAACTACCACTATGAAATTACATTTATAACCTCAGATTAACGGAAGTATATACACTTTCATATGCCGAAATGTGTCTCATCGAAATAATGATTTTAGACGCCAAGTATGTTTGGAAGAAATTCGAAATTTTGTAATATTTTGTCCAATCTTAGATCAAGTTCAAAGAGGGGACATATCGGGTCACACCCGATCGATTTGGTCCACACTTTGTGCGTCGTAATATTTCTACCAGACATAGATCAGGTTCGAAAATGGTTCGGCACACTGCTTCGGGTACCTCGCACAAAAAATTTTGGGGTAAAGTGCAGTCTTTGAACTGCTCTAGAATTGCTTTGCATTTTGGGCAACAACTTG